>NC_070583.1:31502983-31565483 GCF_027409825.1 Scomber japonicus | reverse complement strand
TTCCTTCCTCCCTTCCTTCCGTCTCTCCTTCCTTTCTCCTTTCCTTCTTTCTTCCTCCCTTCATCATTCCTTCCTTCCTCCCTTCCATCCTTCCGTCTTTCCTTCCTTCCTCCTCCCCTAACTTTGACTAAAAAACCTGATAATATAACTGTATCCCATGAATGATCACCTTTGAGCATTGTGTTGCCTTTCACTTCAGTAACTGATGGAAGGAGAGAAAGCCAGCCTTCCTCTTAACCCTTGTGTCGTCCTCCCGGGTCAAACTGACCCCGTCTGTTATGACTGTTCCTCCTTTTCTTCCTTCCTTCCTTCATTCCGTCTTTCCTTCCTTCCTTCCTTCCATCTTTCAGTCTCTCCTTCCTTCCATCTTTCCTTCCTTCCTCCTTTCCTTCTTTCTTCCTCCCTTCATCATTCCTTCCCTCCTTCCTTCCTCCCTGCCATCCTTCCGTCTTTCCTTCCTTCCTCCGTTCCTTCTTTCCGTCTTTCCTTCCTTCTTCCTTCCTTCCTTCCTTTTAAGGGAGTCATGACTGGAGGGTTACTTAGACCTGATTAACATGTAAAGAGCAGCTGGTCTACTGAAAGACTTTGATAAGGGCCTGAGAGAGAGACTGCAACATTGTCATGAGAACCTGGACCTGAAGGTTGAATGCATGAGGCTGTATGTGCAAAGATATGTATATGTGTCTATTAACTACATGCAATGAGTATAAGCACAGGTGTGTGTGTGTGTGTGTGTGTGTGTGTGTGTGTGTGTGTGTGTGTGTGTGTGTGTGTGTGTGTGTGTGTGTGTGTGTGTGTGTGTGTGTGTGTGTGTGTGTGTGCAAATTTTCTCAAGCAGCTCTTTTGGATGCTGTTCCTCAGTCACACCACTGACCTTACTATAAATCATTCAGTGATGTCAATGAAACCAATGCAAATTAATGCAAATGATACAATGATAAGCACAAGAGATTTCAGTTAAGGATCTCATTCCTAGAAGAAGTGACAGCGCTGGAAACTGACGGGAGTATTTTGTCTGTCTGTCTGTGATTTTTGGTTAAAGGGCTGAAATGAAATCAGGGTCGAGCAGCAACCAGGGGCATTCAACACATAACATATGTTGGGGGCTCAGAGGGATAGAAGTGCTGCTGTCTTGAAGTATTAGGACACTGACACATTTTTGTCTGCTTTTTTAGCTCTGCGCTACAACATGTTCGACTTGAAATGAAAGTGTTGGAGATTTTAATTTAATGTGTTCAATATATTTTGGTTCCCTGAAATGGGATTTATAAAAAGGACAACAAATCCTTCACTTCAAACAAACTCAAATTAAAACTGTTAGCACTTCAATCTCATAGTCAGTCTATAAAACTCGAATATGATATAAAAATGGATGAATGAAATATATATTAAATTATGAGAGGCTATTATTATAAGGCTTAACTATGTATGTAACAATATATTCTTCCAGTACAGTAAATCACCTTCAAATATGTTACCAAAATAGAGTTTGACTTTAATTTGTCTCGCTCTCTTGCCCACAGTAACTACCACTGCTGCTCTGGTGCTTGACGTTTCAGCATCTGGTTTGTATCTCTTATTGTTGGAAGTGACAAAAAGCATCAGAGAAACTGAAACACAATCTATGTCTCTATCCACTTGCAATTCTTACTCCATTAAACTGAAGCTTAGATTAAAAATAAAAAAATCCATATGGGTTTTGTATGTGTGTATTTTCCCATTGGGACGGAGCAGAGAGAGTCTCTATTGAAAGCATTGTTGCAGGTGAGAGAGTCAAGGGAGGAAGGAAGGGAGGAAGAAGGAAGGAAAGGAGGGAGGAAGAAGGAAGGAAAGGAGGAAGGAAGGAGAGAGGGAGGAAAGGAAGGAAAGAAGGACATGAGGAAGGAAGGAAGGAAGGAAGGAAGGAAAGAAGGAAGGAAGGACGGAATTGACCCCATCTCTGTTGACTGTTCCTTTCTTCCCCTCCTTCCCTCTTTCTTTGCTCCCTCCTCCTTCAATACTTCTTTCCTCACTTCCTTCCTTTCCTTCCTCCCTTCCTTCTCTCCTTACCTACTTCCTCTTTTCCTCCCTCCCTCTCTCCTTACTCATTTCCTTCCTCCCTCCTGTCCTTCCTTCTTCCTTTCCTTCCTCCCTTCCTTTTTCTCTCACTTCCTTCCTTCCTTATTTCCTTCCTTCCTCCTATTCTTCTCTCCTTAACCCCCCCCCGCCCACCCTTCCTCCCTTCTTTCCTTCTTTCCTTCCTTCCTTCCTTCCTTCACCAGAAGACAACAGGAGGGTTAAATACATCTGTATGCACAATGTGAGCAGACAAAGCGAAGAACACATGGAAAAAGCTTAGCAACAATCTTAGACACCATAAGGCTGCAGAACCGACAGCCACGTCTAAGAATAGGTGTAACTAACTTTGCTGTGGTTGAATCATTTTGCTTTTTTTCCTTTGTATTATTATTCCTGTGTTTTAAGTCACATAACACTTATCTTTTCCAATCTTGACAGAAAGTATAAGTTCTGCAAACTCAAGAAACAAGATGAGGTCAAAAGTGCTGATGACATCACTGACAGTCTGTTTCACACTCCTCGATTTAAACTACACTTATACATTTACACACTCAACACACAATGTCTCACACTGGCAATTAAGCTTTCAGACTGCTGATCTGACACTTAAATAACTGTGACAATGGTGCTGCATGACTGTGTGGTGTGGCCTGTGTGTGTGTGTGTGTGCGTCTGTGTGCGTGATGCTAATGAAAGTATGTTGGTGCATGTGATGTGCCAAGTTCTGAGGAAAAAAGTTCTTGATTGAATGTGTGTATTTGCATGGATGCATGTCTGCCAGGATGTATGTGGGTAAATTCTCACTAATTAAACTTGGCTCTCCCACCTCCAGTGCCAGGGTGTGATGTTCTTCATGGCTCTGGGATCTATTTCTGATCCAAGTACCAATCACACTCCAATCACCCAGCAACCAGTTTGCATCAAAGACCTACAGTACAAAATAGCTCTATGGAGACGACGGCACCCAAGTCACGAGAAAAGAACTTATCATGAAGATGTAAAAGTTTGCATTTCTTTCTCCATTAAAATGTGTTTTTGGCGAAGTCCCACGTGGACAAAGACTTTCCTGATTATAAACTTCACCCCCTTTTAATCAGGCGGGGAGTTCTGCATGGTCCTCTGAAATGAGGCCAACGCGGAAGTAACTTAGAACTGCATTCTATCAAAAGGCCACCAGGGGGCGACCGTCTCTATACAAGTCAATGGAGAATTCACCAACTTCTCACTTGATTTCTAACCTCAGTAAACGTTTTCAAAATGTGTTTATGGTCTCAATCGCTAGTTTAAAGCCTTCTTCAATGCAGTATGATGTTCATTTGGGACATTTTGGCCTCCCTGATTTTATATTTGACGATAAAGCAGGGTATGCATTAGGGCGTGGCTACGTCCTGATTGACAGGTTGATTGACCAATGTCCTCGAGATCCAGCCCTCGCAACCATTGCAACCTCCCCCACTCCCCCCATGACCCCGCCTCATGCCCATATAAGTAGAATCTGTGTTTTTATTTTTCCCAGCATGCACCTGAAATTGTCAAGATGGCGCTGCCTAGATTCGAAACTATTGGCTTCCGAGCAGCAGTCCACAAACCAATGGGTGACGTCATGGATGTTACGTCCATTTCTTTTATACAGTCTATGGTTTTTGGCGAAGTCTCACATGGACAAAGACTTCCTGATTATAAACTTCACCACCTTCTAATCCAAACTCTTTATTCTGTGCAAACCAAACAGTCTTTTTTACTGAGTGACAGTTTGCATATGATACATTCTCACTCAGAGACACACTCCCACAGGACATTACCTATAACAAGGCAACCCCATTTCCTACATCTTCCATCCCCTGTCTAACATATCCTGTCTGACTTTCATCTTCTCAAAGTGAATTCTCATAAGCCCCAACACTAGCAAAGAGGACACACATACTCTACGTAACACATGCACTTTCAGTTGTGAATAAAATTCCCCAGAGATGTGCAATGCAGCTGTTCTCATTCTTGGTGGCATTCCCAGTTTCTGTCTATAAAAAGAGACGCTTTCAACTGTTACTGTTTGGGTTTAGATGTGTTTTGAGACTGTAAAATTAGTTCAAAGGTGAAACTAAATTTTTGGATTCATTTAATAATAATAAACAGTCACTTGCATCAAAGTTAGTTATAAGGAAAAAATGAAATTCACCACTAAGAAGAGAATAAGAGAGTAAATGTCACTCCCGGGTCAAATGAAACCAATCCCAGTGTAAGGTAAGGATTATTATATAGTGTAGTATAACAGAACAATAGTTTGTGTATAACATACAGTAGATAACATAATACAACACAGATAACCTTTGACTGTTTATTCATACTGCAGTTAATGAGGATGCTGAGTAAATTTGGATTGGCTTGGATGAACAGTCGCTTTACCAATTATCAGACATATTTGACTGCAAGTGTAAGTAGGCTGCAGCTACACCCTCAAATTTTGTCAAGACTCTCCCTTCCAAATTTGTTTTATCTGCTGAATATTTGGAAACTGTCATCCATGCTTTTCATTTCATCTTGCTTAGACTCTTGGGACTCACTATACTGCCATTGGTCTTTTTGTTGTGCTGTTAAAAAGCAATAAAAGGGTGAATTACAAATTAAAAAAATTATATAATTATTTAGCTTGGTCCCTGAATGCATCACTGACTTAATTACTTATTATATTATGAGCCTGAATGCAGCCTGAGATCCTTTAGTAGAGGTGTGTTAGAAATGAATCGGTCAAGAGTCAGGGCAATAACCTGCATGACATCATCTTTTAAATTGATCTTAAAAACATACTTTTTAAGAATTGCTTTCTCTTTAATTGGTTATTCTTCTATTTTTTACTCATTTTAACTGTTGTCCTCAGGTCAAGGAAGGACAGGAGGAAGGAAGGAAGGACTAGAAGGAAGGAAGGAATAAGGAGGGAGGGAGGGAGGAAAAGAGGAAGGAAGTAAGGAGAGAACGAAGGAAGGAAAGCAGGAAGGGATGAGGAAAGGAAGAAAGGAGTAAGGAGGGAGGGAGGGATGAAGGAAAGAAGGAAAGGAGTAAGGAAGGAAGGAAGTGAGGAAGAAAGGAAGGAAGGAAGGAAGGAGGCAGGGAGGAAAAGGGGAAGGAAGTAGGGAAGGAGGAGGGAGCAAAGAAAGAGGGAAGGAGGGGAAGAATAGAAGAAAAATTAAAGAAAGAGGGAGGAGGAAGGAAGGAAAGGAGGAAGGAAAGAAAGAAGGAACAGTCAAAAGAGATGGGGTCAATTTGACCCGGGAGGACGACAGGAGGGTTAAATAATTCATACCTCGCTTGTCATTATCACTGTAACAATTCTACTTTTATTTATTATTTATCTGGTAATTTATCTTGTTTTTATGACTTGTTGTTGTTGTTGTTATTATTATTATTTCAGCGTATTTTTAAAAAATGCAACAGAGAAGTTAAAGGTAAACATCCTCGTGGCTTTGTGGCTTTGTGGCTTTGTGGCTTCATAGTGTGGAGTCAGTGACACTGACCATAACTCAGTGGTGTGTTGTGTTTTCTGCCACGGAGGATAAATAAATCTCTTGTTCACGTCTCTTGTTAACATTACAGTATGTGATGTGTCAGAGGTCTCCAAACATGACTCTGAGCTGCGGTTCTAGCTGTCGCTGCACAAGAGAAACACAAAAACTGATGAATAATGAATGACAAACAACAATTATTAAAACTGGAGGCAATAACTCACAGTTCAAAATCTGATCCATCTCACTAGTGTTACATGTTAAAATGAGAGCGGATCCATGTAAACCAGGGGTGTCAAACATGCGGCCCGTGGGCCAGAACTGGCACCCCGAGGGGTCCAAACCAGCCCACTTTCTTTCCTGTCTTTTTTTCCTTCCTTACTTCCTCCCTTTCCTTCTTTCTTTCTTTTTCCTTCTTTCCTTCCTTCCTTCCTTCCTGTCTTCTTTTCCTTCCTTCCTTCCTCCCTTCCTTCCCATCTTCTTTTCCTTCCTTCCTTCCTTCCTTCCTTCCTTCCTTCCTTCCTTCCTCCCTTCCTTCTGTCCTTCCTCCCTTTCTTTCTTTCTTTTTTCCTTCTTTCCTTCCTGTCTTCTTTTCCTTCCTCCCTTTCTTTCTTTCTTTTTTCCTTCTTTCTTTCCTGTCTTCTTTTCCTTGCTTCCTTCCTCCCTTCCTTCCATCTGTCCTCCCTTTCTTCCTTCTGTCATTCCTCCCTTCCTTCCTTCCCTCCTTCCTTCCATCCCTCTTTTCCTTCCTGTCTTCTTTTCCTTCCTTCATTCCTTCCTTCCTCCCACCCTTTCTTCCGTCCTTCCATCTGTCCTTCTTTTCCTTCCATCTTTTTAATGATCCGGCCCACATGAGATCATGTATGTATGTGACCCTTGAATGAAAATGAGTTTGACACCTCTGATGTAAATAACAAAATCATCCTTATACAGAAACATTATAAAATACTGGCTCCTGTGCATATAATCTTTTAGTATGCAATTTGAGGCAGATTTTTTATGTATTGTTTTATTATATTTGAGACATTAATAAATAATTTTTTTCTAATAAACTTAATTTTGGTGGTGTTACTCCTTAAAAAAAATAAAATATATACTCATTATTATTATAGTTGTTATTACAGTCCCATTTTCTCTCCTTCCCAGTTATCAGCTGAATTGTTTATTCATCTGTGTTTGGCAACAGAGTGTAAAACATTGCCCATTAGCAGCAAAACTGCTGCTAAACACTGTGTGTGCACGCATGAATGTGTGTGTGTGTGTGTGTGTGTGTGCGTGCGTGTGTGTGTTTATGTCATTGGTTGTTTATGTGTATAAAGTAGGTTTGTATGTGCGCATCTGTTCATCACTATATATGGGTCTGTGTTTGTGTGGGTGTATGTGTGTGTATCGGTTGTTGATGCGGGAAGCTGTACTTGCACCCTCAGAGTATTTCCACCCATGAGAAATAACCAAAGCCTTTTCCATCTGGCTAAATGTTAGCTCAAGGCATGTGTGTATGTTTGTGTGTGTGTGTGTGTGTGTGTGTGTGTGTGTGTGTGTGTGTGTGTGTTTGTGTGTGTTTGTGAATTGCTGCACTGCTTATCAAAGCCTGTGCTGGCTCCACTGTTTTGCCACTCTCTCATGACAAATCAGCTTTAAATATTCTCCCTTGTTTCTAAGTCACGCTCACACAAGCATGGAGGCATGAAAAAGACAACACACACACACACACACACACACACACACACACACACACACACACACACACACCCTGGGGCTGAACACTGCATGCCGAGGGGTGTCAGCTTTGGTCAGCATCGGCTCTCGCCCCTCATCTCTCCTCCTCTCTCTCTCTCTCTCCTTCACTTCCTCTGCTCCCACCATCCTGCACCATCTTCTCTAATTCTCTCTCCTTCTCTTTTCTCACCACGACAGAATCACTAAAGAAGCTACATTTTTTTTCCTTTTTAGGCTATGCTCATCAGTGACTGATATAGAGTCCCACATTTGGAAATTATTTCACGCATCAAGACCATGCCAAACCTGTGTTAATAAAAAAAAAAAAAAATAGTGTGTTCCAACTGCCGCTCTATCTCGCTTTACTCTTCTCTCTTTCAGATCATCATTTTAGTGCAGCTCCACCTTTGCTGCTGAGAGCAATTAACTTCCATCTTTTTCTTTTATGCAAAGAGACTGCATGATTTTTGCAGTTAGTGTAAAAGTGTAGGGAATTGGGATGCTGGAGTGCAACGGCTTAGCGAGGAAAGCAGAATATAGGCGAAATATGACATAGGGGCCTTTCAATTATTCTCTACTCTAAGTAAGGCAATGATGGTCAAGAAGGGGAATGCATGTTTAAAGAAAGGTTGAGTGTGGTGTGTCCAGTGCATTAGATAGGCCACACATGCATTTAACTGAGAGTTACATATAAGCCAAGGCAGCTGGGGGTGTACATATCCATGAATTATAGAAAACAGCAAGCCTATATATATAATTACAGAAAAGAGTACACTACATGTGCATTATGTCCTCTCAGTTGGACACAAGTGAGCTGCTACTGCATTAGCTTGATGACTACAGAGTGGCGGTCAGAAAAGTGTCATGGGATAACATGATGTGGATATCTGAATTAGGGCAGCAACTAACATTTTTTTGTCATGACTTGAATTGATGCTTGGGTCTGTAAAATAATGACAAATGTTATAATTGATCATGCACTAAACAGCCAATTTTACCACTGGCAAGGATAGTTAGAAAAACCAGCCAATATTAATGCTTATAAATATCGTGACAGTTATGATTAATTGATTATCAAATGTTGAATTTTAATTTTCAAACAGCAACTATGGAATAAGTTAATGAACTAATTACTGAACTTAAGTTTTAGCTATAAAAATAGTTATTTTTTAACCCTCGTGTCGTCCTCCCGGGTCAAATTGACCCCGTCTTATTTTTCTTTCCTCCCTTCCTTCCTTCCGTCTGTACTTCCTCCATCCCCCTTTCTTCCCTCCTTCTTTCCTTCCCTCCTTCCTCCCTCCTTTCCTTCCTTCTTCCTTCTTTCCTTTCCTCCCTTCCTTCCTTCCTCCCTCCTTTCCTTCCTTCCCTCCTTTCCTTCCTTATTCCTTCCTCCCTTCCTTCTTTCCTCCCTCCCTCCTTCTCTCTTTCTTTCCTGTCCTTCTTTCCTACCTTCCTTCCTTCTTTCCTTTCCTCCCTTCTTTCTTTCCTTCTTTCCTTTCCTTTCCTTTCCTTTCCTTCCTTCCTTCCTCCCTCCTTTTACTTCCTTCTTTCTTTTCCTTTCCTGCCTTCCACCCTCCTTTCTTTCCTTCTTCCTTCCTTCCTTGACTCGAGGACAACAGGAGGGTTAATTAAATGTAAATAAAAAAGAATAAAAAAGGAGAAATGTATAGATGAAAAATATATAATTCCTCTCAAGTCCATCCTTAGATAACATATGATATAAATAGTTATATACATCCATCCATGAATTTAACTCGTATTTCTATAGTATATTAATGTTTGACTTGAAACATCTATTTAGAAAAATGTTGGTTGCCTAGCAATGTCACAATAACCAGCTAACATCCCTATATTGTTCTTTCTGTTTTTTAAGCTTCTGCAAAATGTTGGTGCCTTAAGGATTTCAGTGACAAGACTGTATATGATGACTCACTCTCCACAAATACATTCACACACACATTTTGATATTCCCCATGCAAGGAACAAAAAAATAAAACCACATTTACAGTAGGGCTGCAAATAATGATTATTTTCTCGATGAATCATTTGTTCTATAAAACATCTAAAAAATAAAAAGTTAAAAATATCCATCACAGCTTCCAAAAATCCAAAGTGACATCTTCAAATTGTCTGAATTGTTAGTCCAACTATCCAAAACCTAAATATATTCAATTTACTATTGCATAAGACAAAGAAAAGTAAAGCAAATCCTCACAAATGACTGGATGGAAGTGAGGAGTGTTTGACGTTTTTGTGGATTTTCACTGATTATCAAAATAGTTGCTGATTATTTTTCCCTCGTGGACTAATTGATTAATCAACTGATTGTGGAAGCTCTAATGTCCTCCTGTTGTCCTCAAGTCTAGGAAGGAAGGGAGGAAGGAAAAGATGGAAGGATGGAAGGGAGGAAGAAGGAAGGAAAGGAGGAAGGAAGGATGGAAGGGGGGGGGAGAAGGAAAGGAGGAAGGAAGGATGGATGGGTGCGTGGAAGGATGGGAGGGAGGAAGAAGGAAGGAAGGAGGGAAGAAAGGAAGGGAGGAAGGAAAGGAAGGAAGGAGGGAAGAAAGGAAGGGAGGAAGGAAAGGAAGGAAGGACAGAGGAAAGAAGAAAGGAAGGTAGCAGGGAGGAGGGAAGGAAGGAAGGAAAGAAGCAAGGAAGGAAGGAAGGAAGAAACAGTCAAAACAGACAGGGTCAATTTGATCCGGGAGGACGACACAACGGTTAATCCCTCAGTATCTATAGCAGACATACATCCATTCATCCACTCATACATGTTTCTCTTTTTTCTTCACCTCCTCTTTTTCGTGACGGTAAAAATAAAAGTTAATCATGACCTGGCACTTGCCACTGTAACCTCCTGCCTCGGGACAATTTTAATACAATCCAAAACACTGTAGGGTGTTCAGGTTTGCTCCATTCCTCGCTCATAGGAGGTATTACACACTGTGTCTATGTGTGTGTGTCTATGTGTGTGTGTGTCTATGTGTGTGTGTGTCTATGTGTGTGTGTGTGTCTATGTGTGTGTGTGTGTGTGTGTGTGTTGTGGGGGGATGGATATTTTGAGTGTGACTGTCAGCATGTGAGAGAACATGCAAGAGAAGGGGGTGTTATGCCATGTAGGCGTCTGGTGGAGCAAATACCAATGCTTGAAGGTTGTTTTTTTGGTGTGTGTGTGTGTGTGTGTGTGTCTGTGTGTGTCTGTGTGTGTGTGTGTTCCCTCTGAAGCTGACACAAAGGCATGTCCTGTGACACGGACAGGAGAGGTTAGACAAACAGCCACATCATGACCAAAACACTGTTGACTCAGTCTCTTGATAAAGACAAGCACACAACACAGACTGGACATCCTCAAAGAGAGACGGGGGTGTTGTGGGGGGGGGGGGGGGGCAGAAAGACAGACAGGAAGAAAAACAGAGAAGGACAAAGTGAAGGTGAGGAAAGGTTGAGAATCAAGAATGAGATAGAGCTAGAGAAGGAGGACAGGGAGATGGATGAGAGAGAAAGAGGGAGAGGCAGAGATTGAGTGAGGTTGAGAAGGACAGAGGTAAGGAGAGGACAGCGAAAAAGAAAATAAATATGAAGACAGAACAGTTTTTTTTTTGTTTTTTTTTATAAAGTTAGTAGTTGCAGTGGAAAGACAAAGAGGGAAAGACTGCCACATATTCTGCTGAGTAAAAAGAAGAAGAAGAGTCCACAAAGCCAAACAATACCTCAATACATCAAACACTACACAGACTACACACCAAACAGCACAAGTTAGACTCATAAATAAGCAAGGACACAAACTGCTTTGTGTGCATCTGTAAAGTTATGAGCCCATTTGAGTAACTGCTTGAATCGCTTGCTTTGGTTGTGATGTATGCCAATTTGTGCAAATTCATCATTGTCATGGTTTTTTTTGTCTTCTATTTCAAAAGGCAACAACAAAGTAGAGACACCACTGGGAAGAAAAACTGTGATTCACAACGCATTTAAATTATTTCTGGGTCTTTTTATCTGGTCCTTACTTCTTCTTCAGTAGCGAATCTCAATGGTCCTTTTGGGCCTTTGATTAGCATTAGCATCCACTTAGCTTTTGTGAGTGCCTCTCAGACATCTATGACTCAACACCTGTTGATGAGGGCAAATTGGCTTAATGGGTACAAAGAAGAGGGATGAGCTGCACTCTGCCAAACAGGGATAAAAAAAAATCAGTGTTTAAAAAGATGATTTTCTATTTTTAGTCATTTTTAAACCTTGACAGTATCTTTTTACTTACTGCTGTGACTGTTTACTTTCAAGGAAGGATGTTGATAGATGCAATTACTTTCACCTCAGAGAGAATATGACTCCACTCAGGCATCATATTGTTTTTTTACACTTTTCTAAATTGGTATAAATACATGTTGAAAGTACTGGTTTTACAAGCACACTATACTTTCATATTCTTAGATGTACCTGTAATTAATGTTTTTTCATGGCGACTGTCTCTTACATTTGCCGTGTGATACATAGTGGGATGATGATAGTCTCCATCACAGAATCCAACACTCAAAAGTAGAGCGAATTTACAATGCATACTAACTTCTTTGTCAGCATCATCCTCAAATCCAAGTTAAAATTCTTGTGAATGGAAATGGGACACAGCTTTAGTCTTGTTTCTACAAGCTAATCTCTGTATCGCACTAAGCTAACATCTCTACATTCTCCTTGTCTTGTGCCAGTCCACTTAGCATGCCCCCCTCCACTGCTGTGATATGCTCCTGTTTAACACCTTGGCTAAGCTTGCTGAATAATGCAGAGGGGACTAACACTTGCTGAGTCAGCAGTGAGGACAGGTCAGTGGAGACGCTGTGGCTGAACGACTCTGGCAGCCGTGACACACAAATGCAGAGGCACACATCAAGCAGATTCATGGGTGCTTTAACATCCACGGAGACACCAAAATATACATATTCATGGATGCGTGCACACATAGAGACATGTAAACTGATGACACAAACACATGTACGTATACAGAAAGAAAGAAAGACCTTAGAGGCACATAGACATAGTGGGAAGCCTGTTTGTGCAGGTCAAGACATGGTGATGAAATGCATAATCAATACGCATTAAATCATGTTTCACTGTCCACAAATTTGCACAATTGGCATAATAGGACATCGATTAGGTATTATATATGTATATATGTATGTATCAGTGACTTCCTTCATAATTGTCTGCTTTAACCCTCCTGTTATCCTCGAGTCAAGGAAGGAAGGGAGGAAGGGAGGAAAGGAGGAAGAAAAGACGGAGGAAAGAAGGAAGGAGGGAAGAAGGAAGGAAGAAAGGATGGAAGGGAGGAAGAACGGAAGGGAAGATAGGAGGGAAGGTAGGAAGGAAAGGAGGGAAGAAGGAATAAGGGAGGGAGGGAGAAAAGAAAAGAGGAAGGGAGGAAGGAGGGAAGGAAGGAAGCAAGGGAGGAAGGAAGGAAGGAGGAAGGACAGACGGAAGGAAGGAAAGAAGGAACAGTCAAAACAGATGGGGTCAATCTGACCCGGGAGGACGACAGGAAGGTTAAAAGGTATGCAGGATATTAAAGGTACTCTGTGGAGTTTTTTTTGTGATTAAGCCATGTTGTGTTGCTTTCCTTGTAAAGATTTTGGAGAGTTGAGTTTTGACTAAATCTGAAACCTTTATTTTATTTGATCCATCTTCGCTAGCTCGCAGTCTCCATCTTCCTTGTCAGTGTTGGCGCACTGCTACATTTCTGGCATGTTGCCAGCAGTCAATCAGCAGAGCAGCGTGAAGCCATCAGAGTCCAAACCAGAACGGGTGTCCACTTATAATAACCACTAGACTACAGGCTACCTTTGATAGAACTGTACACACGTTTTACTTTATGATTAAAAAAAGCAATTCACCTGCAATTCATGAAACTGTAAATGTTTATTTTAAAGATCCCCTCCAGACATGCTTCCAAAACATAAATAATATTCTGCTTACTCTGATATCTTTTGCTTTGCTTTTTGAATTCAAATACTCAAATTCTTCCTACTCCAATACTTCTAATACTGTGTCTCCCCTCATTGACAAAATCAAGAATCTATGAATATGCAAATGTTGTTCATTTCAAAAGTTTTACTCCTACGAAGAAGATGTCTCCTTCTGCACTGTTAAGTCAGTGTATGTGCACTGGAAGGTTCAAGTTTCAACATTACCCTTGTGTAAATCGCATGATGGATCACAACTGGGACTGAAATTGTTGTGATGTCACAAATCATGCTCAAAAGTAAAGTAAAAGATGTTAAACTCAGATTTTAAATCAGCACAGAGAAACTTTCCACTTTCAGCAGATGAATGTGAATGTGAAGCTCAAATATCCAGCTAAAGCAATAAGAAGAACATTTTTGATCAAATGCAATATGCTGTTTACAGAATCTGACATATTCAAAATAAATGATGCACGAAGAGCTTAATCTTAGAAATATACTAATAATAATATAACAAAAAAAGACAGGAAGTGAACTTGTAGTGAGCTCTGAGTGCATCATTTCCATCCATGTTCTCTCTGTGTAATATGTGTACTGCTTCTGAGTTTGGAGTGATCACTGTTCCTGCAAACCAAACACACACAGAGAATATTCTGTTTAGTATAACTGCATGTTTGGATTAAGGGCTGGCACTTTGTTATACTTGTCACATATCCAGAAATGCCAAGGGATTCATTTTTAGATATTTCTAACATCTGTCAGTCAAACGGCAAATGTCAGAATACCACATGCATTTTATAGATATCTTCAACTGCTTGTCAGAGTGTGTGTGTACATTTAAGTGACTTTGTGTCTGTTTTGTACATTAAGGGCTGATGTATGACTGTGTGTGTGTGTGTGTGTGTGGTGTGTGTGTGGTGTGTGTGTATGTGTGCTTGTAAAGCTTGTTAGAGTAGCAGTTGGCTCCTGCTGACAGCTACTGCAGCTGAACAGCGGGGCTGACGAGGACAATCAATTAGCCCTGCATTGCACATACGCACACACACACACACACACACACACACACACACACACACACACACACACACACACACACACACACACACACACACACACACACACTAAGAGTATATGCAGTCATAGATAAGGATATTAAATGTAATAACATAAGCACACAATTTCATGTTTATATTTCCATGTTTTGAAGATTTACAAAAAAATAACTTCAGGAGAAAATTGGGTGAAATTGTTGGCTGTGTGTGTGTTTGTGTGTGTGTGTTTGTGTGTGTGTGTTAGCTAAGCCCCAGCTGGGGTAGCACAAGTTTATCAAATATCAGCCTTGATCCCTCTAAGGGCTGTTTGGACGCTGTTTGCTAGATGTACTGTATATTTGTGTGTGTTTGCTCTGAGGGCTGTGTGTGTGATGCTGAGCAGAAGCTGATGTTTTGACAGGCGTCCTGCTCTCAGTCTGTCTGCCTCACATCAACTCTCTCTCTCTGTGTGTGTGTGTGTGTGTATGTGTGTGTATGTGTGTGTATGTGTGTGTGTGTGTGTGTGTGTGTGTATGTGTGTGTGTGTGTGTGTGTGTGTGTGTGTGTGTGTGTGTGTGTGTGTGTGTGTGTGTGTGTGTGTGTGTGTATGCTTATGAGTGTTTGCGTGTCAGGAATCCTGCGCCCAAGTGCAGCAATGCCTCCTTATGTGTATGTGTGTGTGTGTGTGTGTGTGTGTGTGTGTGTGTGTGTGTGTGTGTGTGTGTGTGTGTGTGTGTGGTCAGAGCGCAGGGTTAAGCAGTGGTCTGACTGTCAGTGTGTATCTGACCTTCCATCTACCACTGGGATCACTTATCCTGCTGCAGGCTCCACAGTAGCACATAACACCATCCTCCTGCCACCCTTCTCCTTTTTTCTCTCTTTATCTGCTGCTTCTTTTTCTGCCTGTTAACTTTTCTTTCTGCATCTCTTATTTTTTCCACTCCAATATTCCTCTAACAATGCGTTCTCCCTTTCTTCTGCGTTCCTATCCCTATCCCCTATCCTTGTTTTCTCCCTCTCTTTGTATTTGTATTCTCTACTTCTGCACTTGCGGCTCTCTCGTCCTCACTCTCTGCTGCTCAGATACCAAAGAGTGAGAGAGAGAGTTAACGATGAAATGAAAAACAGGAGAGGGAAGGCTAATGAAGACAAGAGCAGACAGAGAAGAGGGAGGAGAGAGACGGTAGGAGTAATGCTGAGATATACAAATAGAGAATCAGAGAAAGAGGGGGAAATATGGGGAGAAATGCTGACAGTTGGAGAGAGGAAGATAAAAGTGTTTGACAGCAGAGAAAAAGAAAAAAAAAAGAATCTTTTTCATTTGTGTCAGAGCACCATTGTCAGAGTAACAAAGACATAGCTCTCACTGTGCACCAGAGGATTTGTCAAACTCTTCCTCTCTCAGACGCACACACACACATGAGCACACATGCACAGAAACACACACGCACACACACACACACAAAACACACAACATAAATACACAGAGTGTTTATCTCTTTCCTTCAGCAGGGACGAATCTCCTGGGGTGAGAACAGCTCCAGCTCTCATTTTTCTGCAGTGTCACTTCTGACATTTGTAATGTTCTCACCCTCACTTAGCCTTGGTTGCAAAAACCCAATGGTATCACACTATTTTTTCGGTCTCCATGTCTTGTATGTTAAAGTTTCAGCAAGTATTCTTCTTGAGCAAACCTTTACTGTACACTTCCTATGAGGTTTCCTTTTATACAAATGGGGCTGACAAATACTCAACACACACACACACACACAGTCATTAATAATTTGGCCCTTCAGTATTCTGGGTTCAAGAGTGAAAAGGAATAGCAAATCTAGCTTCTCTTCACCCACTTTATCTATTTGGCAGACTAGATTGTGGGTGAGGTTTACGGCTTTGCAAGAATACCACATTATTTAAATCTATGTGCAATAAAGTTACATTTCTGTGCTAATAGAGGTATTAGAGATATTAGAGTATATTATGTGAATACAAAGCATGCACATAGTTTATTTTTGGGGCTGTGGAATCATCACTGGCCCTTAAGGATACACCAAGCTGAGCACAACAGAAACTAGGGATTGACTACAGGTGGATGCATGGTTGGGCATAGGGCTTAGATCAGTGGTCTCCAACCCTGCTAGAGCTACTGCCCTGCATGTTTTAGGTATCTCCCTACTCTAACACACCTGATTCTAATAATAAACGTGTTATCAAGCCCATTGACAAGTTTCAGCTGCATGATAACGAATTAATTATTAGAATCAAGTGCGTTAGAGAGGGGAGATACCTAAAACATGCAGGGCAGTAGCTCTCCAGGAGCAGGGTTGGAGACCAATGGCTTAGATGATGCTACTATCTACAGCAGCACAGCTAATAAGTGCAGCAGTTACAGCTGCAGCAGAGTTTTCAGCTGCAGCAGAATGTATGGCTCCACTTCAGTGACACTGTTAGTTAATTTAGCAGCCACTAAAGACTGTAGATGGGGAGCAATTTTAAAGCAGCAGGAGCAGGTTAAACTAGCTCAGGTTAAGTACTGACAATTCCTGACATCACATGCACAGTAGGAAGAGAAACAGGTGATAGTACCCCAAAGTTACCACTGATGTCTAGACCACTATGTTTAGAAGAAGAAAGGTAAGGTAAAGGTATTTTATTTTATCACAAATGGATACACTGTTGGATTGTCTCTGCACATCTGGAATTTAGTTCACACATTTCTCCTTTGCTTTTGTATGCAAACTTTGCCAGCAGCTTAATACATATCAGCTGACTTTCCATTATTATCCAAATTAAACCCAAATAACTGCCAAAGAGCTGCAGAGATCCTTTTAATTTCCCACAACAATCCCCTCAGAGAGCTTGTTTCAATGCAACACCTTGTCTGAGGGGATATTAATAAGTAATTAACACACCAGCTGCAACTGCAGTGACATTGTTATACACCAGAGTTATCCCTGTAAAGTAATGTCATATTTTGAGCTGTTCTGGCAGCTTGTGATGTTTCAACACCTCACAAAGACACTGTTACTTTGTAATTCGTGACCATCTTGTGTGTTTGTGGTTTGAGCCATGAATCACTTTTCCAAGTTAACAACTTTGAAAAAAAGGAGAAACAATTGAATCATCAATTGTAGACCACCAGAGAACATCACTGCACTTAGTTTTCTATCCCCCTCATCTTCTCAAGACACACCCTAACAAACACCATCCTAAAAATCTAGAGAATGTGTGTGACGTATTGGAAAGATTATTTCAGACTCACTTCATTTAAAATTCGAGTAAAGTCAATTCATTGATTTACTTCTAAACATATTATTATTGTTGGAAAATGGTTACAGAAACATGTGAAAAGGCCGATAACTATGCAGTACTGAATTGTGGAGATAGAGCCTTCAACTGTTTCTCACTCGCTCATTTTCCTGATTTTCTGAGCATGCAAAAAAGGGCTACCCCGTAGTGACGTACCCTTGGTCCCTCCCATAGACTGTATAAAAGAAATGGACGTGACATCCGTGACGTCACCGATTGGTTTGTGAACTGCTGCTCGGAAGCCAATAGTTTCAGATCTGGGCTGCGCCATTTTGAAATTTTCAGGTGCATGCTGGGAAAAATAAAAACACGGATTCTACTTATATGGGCATGAGGTGGAGCCATGGGCGGAGTGGGAAGGTTGCTATGGTTGCGAGGGCTGGATCTCGAGGTGAGAAGTTGGTGAATTCTCCAGTTACTTGTATTGAGACGGTCGCCCCCTGGTGGCCTTTTGATAGAATGCAGCTCTAAGTTACTTCCACGTTGGCTTCATTTCAGAGGACCGGAGCTCCCCGCCTGTTTGAGCCATGAGTCACTTTTCCAAGTCAACAACTTAAAAAAGAAACAATTGAATCATCCATTGTAGACCACCAGAGAACATCACTGCACTTAGATTTATATCCCCCTCATCTTCTCAAGACACACCCAAACAATCACCATCCGCTTCTTTGTCTGTCTTTATATCTCTAACAGACTTCCACAAAGGGATAAGCAGTTTTTCTCATGCATTCACTGTTGAGTCACATTCGCTTTGTTTGTCAAGGACTGAGACTGAGTGAATGATGCGAGAGAGGCTCACTAAGCAGCTAAAATTCATCTTTTTTTTTTTTAAATGGCACACTCTATTTTCTTCCTCTTATTGTCCGTCATTCTTCTGCATCCATTTTTCTCTCAATTTAGGTTGCTGTGTGTTCTCAAAGTCCTCCTCCACCTCTTCAAACTTTGTCTCATCCAGTCCTTCCTTGCTCCTCTTATCCCTCGATCTCTTCTTCTTTTATTTTCACTGCATACTCGGCACACTCCCTCACACTTCTGTATCTTTTTTTTTTTATGATGCAACGCACTCGCTATCACTCTTTTCCTACTTTTGCTGTGCTTTCATATCTATGATTCTCGTTTGTCTCTGTCTTATTTCGTCCCTCTCTCTTCACTCTTCTTTCCTGGTGCTTTCTTTCAAATGCTTGTCAGCTATTTTTTGCACTTTCTCTCACCTCCCTTCCTTCAGGTTCCTTGTCTTTGCTTCACCCTGCTCAACCTCTCATCTACCTTTCAATTATAACTTTGCACTTGTTTATTCTAACTCCTTCTCCAGTCATGTTCATTAATTCCCCCTTTTCCCCCCCTTCTCTTCCCAGGTCTCCGCTATCCTCTACCAAAACTTTTAATTTCCTTCTTCACCATCTTTATTCTCTTCATCTTCCTCATTTCATCTTCTCTTTAATCCACTGGCCTAATCACCTTCTTCATTACTCCATGCATCTCTCTTATACTGTATCTCTTTTCATGCAAATTCCACCTCCTTCTTTCTCTCTGTCTTTTTTTTCCTGCTTCTTCTTTGCATCCACTGTCACTCAGATGGCTCAGCTACAAGACTACACCCTACAAGGACTAAACTTCTGTCTCACTCTCCCCTTCTTTTCTCTTTTCACCCCGCTCTCTAATTCTCATCCACTATGTCCTCAGCTCAGGCCCGCATTTTAAGAAAGTTTAATTGGCTTGTAAATTGAGTTTTTATAGCCAAATGAATGCAATACACATCAGTAGAGAGAAATTATTCTGCACAACTAACAACAAGTTTGCAATAACAGCTAACTGGAAGAGCTGTCAGTAAAAGTGAGCCAATGTTACATTTGCTTAACAGCAGCCATAAGTGGCAATTATGGGATAATGCTAATTAATTAGACATAGTGTAATAGTAATTAAAGTACTTAAACAGTAATCACAGAGTCGGTGATTTGACACAGTGATGTCAGTTACACATGGGCATTATTTATCTAACATGGACTAATGAAAGCTAGTATTAGTCACCATGTGCCACTGACATGCATACTAACTACAGCTGTAGCAGCAAATTCCCTCAGTACTTTGAATTGAGCAAGGGTGTGTTTTATTGTGTATTCATTTAAATGGGGTCCCCTCTCAGACAGCTTGAACCCTACATGTATTTGCATTTATGGCAAAAGCTCCCTGTTTCTATTCTACCTATGTATATATACATACAACTATAACTGGCCTACTTTGATACTGAAGAGATGATTTTCAGGCAACTTGTTGAGTAATAAGGACTGTCATTTCATTGTTTGTGTGATTTCTCTATCTCTCTATTTTGGACATCAGACATAATAATATCCTCAGAAAGTGTAAGTAACACAGTGTATCATTTTAGATTTGACTGACTTTGAAAGGGATTACAAATTTTGATGCAAATTGCAGCTATTGGTCAGTGAAGGTTTTTAAAGACTGTGTAAAGTGAATTCAGACATTTTCTTCCAAACACATTAAATAGGTCATAAATGTAGTTCTAAAAAAGGTGTAAAAAGCATTTCAACCATTTAGATTTGAATTGTGGAGCTAGGCTTCACAAACTGTGTTTCAAGATTTCTGTGTTCAGGATTTTGTGGGCGGGTCTGAAAATCACATTAGCATAAACCCGCCCCTGCTACTGTAGAGGTATAAATACATTCAGCACACACTACTACTACTACAGTCTACAGTTAGCTGAGTTAGTTGCCGAGCTAGCAGCCGAGTTAGCCGCTGAGTTAGCAGCCGAGATAGCTGCCGTGCTAGCAGCCGAGTTAGCCTCCGAGCTAGCAGCTGAGTTAGCAGCAGAAAGCTCTCAAACGTAGTGCCCATGTTTTTGGTAGAGGTGGTGACTTTGATTGACAGGTGACACTTGGCAGGGGGCGGGGTTTCAGCGGACTCGGCGGCCACGCCCACATAGTTTGGGAGCAGAGAAAGAGGCTGATTTTTACACAACTTTGAAGCCTAATTTCATATATTTGGCGATTTGTTTAATCATTCAAATTTGGCAGGGTGATTAACAACACACTTTTCTGTGGTATGTCAAACTCAGAACACATATTTATTCTTACTTTACACAGACTTTAAGTACCTTTTTGCTGCAGCTCCAGTGGCTGACCATGTTTCTGAGTGGACAAATCAGCATCCAAACTACAATAACTTACAACCTGTTGGTTTTAAAACATCAGTATGCACACTTCTCTTTCACCTCAGGCAGTGTTTTGTCTCCTGGGCAGACTCTCCTCACAGTTTGGAAAACTCTTTAAATCAATCTTATTCTTCACTAATTGGACTCTGTTCTGTAAGGACATGTGTTAATGTTGGGCTGTTAATTACTAACAACATCTAATGCACAAATCTAACAAATCTCTGGGAGTATTCTCCTTTTGCTACATTGTCGACTCCTCGTTATAATTGGATTCATTTTAATAAGAGATAACAAACGATGATGGTTGTTACTTGGATTCCTGTCATCAGTGTGTCTCATGAAATAATTAATAAAAATAATAATAATAATAATAATAATAGCAGGTGTGATTTATATAGCGCCTTTCACAAACCCAAGGACGCTTTACAAAATATATAACGAACAAACAGATCAACAAAACAAGAAGAAAAAAATGAAATGAGTCTCTGTTTAAGGATATTATGTGTATTGGATAATAATGAGGAATTCATTCTTTTTTCTTTTTTTTTTTTAGACAATCACATTTGGGGCAAAAGGTGATGAAGCTAGATTATATTTCTGCTTCACTGAGAATCAAAAATGACTGAAATGCCTCCTAAAAATGAGAAGTCAGTTTTGCCTGCAGCCTTCCTCGGTGGTCAGGCTACAGTATATTGACTTTTTTGTTGTTGTTTTTTTCTGTTTGCTTGAGTTTTGATGATCAGATACTTAGATCATATAAACTTATAAACTGCTGATGTTTGGCACTAATACTCAGTCCTGATCTCCCTCTTTAAACCCCTCCCCCCGTATCTTTTACCCCCTCTATTCCTCTATCAGTCCCGCTTTCTCCCATCTCCTCTTTTACACTCTGTCCATTTGGCTTGCTGCTAGTCTTACTATCTCTCTTTTGAAGCTGACGGGGCAGAAAAGTGAAGGGACAGGTCTTTTAACTCGGCATATCTCTCTCTACACACCTTTTCCCTCTCCTCCACCTCCGTGCCCTCTAACTCTTCTAAGCTCCCTTCTAAACTTTCACTCCTCCTCTGGTGCCCTCACCTCCTCCTAAAATCTGCTACACCTATAGCTCCATCGCTCTTTTCTCCCAAGACATCATTGCATTTTTTCGCTCTCTCTCTCTTTCCTGCAGCATGCACACACACATGCACACACACACACACACACACACACACACACACACACACACTCCTCTCCTGTCAGGCTGTCCAAGTGGTCACCACCCTATATTCTCTGTGCAGGGGAGGAAAGGACTGTCTGCCAAACATGTAGGGGTGGGGTAGCTTTGGCTCATACAATTTGTGCATAAAAAGAGTGTGTGTGTGTGTGTGTGTGTGTGCGTTTGAGATGACAAGTGTTTATTGGGGGATTCCCTTGAAAGGGAGATCCTGTAATTGTGTTTGCGTGCATGCGTGTGTGTGTGTGTGTGTGTGTGTGTGTGTGTGTCGGCCTGGGTGGGCGGGTGTGGAGTAGTTTAATGTCGGGTGTCCTGTGAGTGACTCATGAATTCCAATAACATCAGTGACACTACTCCCCGCTCTCACCCTTGAGTTTAATTTGGTGACACAGAAAACATTTGGAATCAATTTGCATCTTGTTTTAGATGAAATCCATCAGAGGTAAAAATGACCAGAGTTTGATATGGGGTGGGTCAAGATGGGGTGATCGGGTTCAAGTGCAATTCTATCTTTTTCCTGCATGTAAAAAGCACATAGAGAATACATTGAGGTCGATAGTTGAATTTTTAATTATCTTACTAGGTCAGGTTTAGATCATGTTCATTTTGGACTAGTGTATGATTCAATCAAAAGCTCCAGAGCAACAACTAAATGGACCTTGAGATGAGATAATTTAGCTGAGTCCATGGTCAGGAATTCACTTCTTCACAATCTCAGCTTTTAAGGCAAAGTGAAGGATGAAGTCTTCACAACGTCCCAGATCAATAACTCATAAGTGAAATGATTTAAAACTACAAACAACGCCTCTTTCATATACAATAATATGTCTGACAAGGAGCTGCACCCTCATTTTCACCCAAATGAGACTTCCTCCAAGCTGGACTTATAACATTGGTGTCTATGTAAAACCAGCTGTGAGACGAATGTGCATCATCTAAAAAGTGCAACACTAAAAAGAGATAATCCAAAAATATTCAGTAACTTAACTAACTTATGCAACACTTAGTTTGGAACAATGTACTTTTTAATAATTTAATTTTGGGGTGTTATAATAACTCCCAAAGATCACATTGATAATGAAGATATATTTCTTTGGTTTATTTTATTGGATATATAGGCTACTGTCTTTACAAAGTTTATGAAGTTTTGTGACTTTTCTTCTGTTATGTGTGACTAATTGTGCATTGCAGTTCTTCTTATTTATGTTTATTTATTTATTTTATGAATTAAAATAATTCTTCAGTTTATTTCATTATTATTTTTGTCATTTCTTTAGTTTAATACAGACTGTGCCATTTGCATTGCTGTATATTATACTGTATGTAAACTGTGGGTCTGTGCCGTTTTTCCATATACTGTATGTATGTCAATCTTTTTCTTTAATGGGCGTTAAAATGTGAAATTACACAGGTTAACTAAATATATTGTCCTTGTGCACGTTCCTTGGTTTTGTATGAGTGTTTGAGTGTGACCGTGCGTGTGTCTGTGACAGTTTGCCACATTATATTTGCTCAGAGAGCCGACAGGGTGAAATAGCTTTTGATTAAAAAGAGCTGAAACAGATGGGGGCAGATGGGAAGATAAAGACAGAAATGAGAAAGGGAGAGATTGAAAGAGTGGGGGGGGGGGGGGGGGGTCTACAGAGATGGAGTGATATGTGGTGAGGAACGGACTGATAAGACAGACTGAGAGAGGAAGGCAACAGATAAGCAAAACCATTGAAAGAACGAAGAGGAAGAATCAGAAAGATATTCAGAAGCCTTATAAAACATAGTGTGTCACTGCCAGGAGCACAAGGAGACAACCCTCCTGTTGTCCTCGAGTCAAGAGAGGGAAGGGAGGAAGAAGGATGGAAGGGAGGAAGGAAGGGAGGAAGGAAGGAAAGGAGGAAGGGAGGGAGGAAGAAGGAAGGAAGGGAGGAAGGAAAGGAGGAAGGGAGGGAGGAATAAGGAAGGAAAGGAGAAAGGAAGGGAGGAAGGAAGGAAGGAAGGAAGGAAGGAAGGAAGGAAGGAAGGAAGGAGTCTTTGGCTAATTAAAGGAGACTCATCATACTTTTTGTGATTCTCTGTTATTTTTATACTGTTATAATGTCAGATGTGAAGAAGTGACTAACTACTACCATTTTTTTTTTACATCGCCTGCCAACCTCCTTAACTTAGAACTTAACTGGAATTTTTACTTCATTTTTACTGTAAGTCATACAAAGATGTTCCTGTAAAGCCCCAGAATATATAAATATATATAATTATATGCCCCCCCTTTAAGGTCACATGACACCAACGCTGTATGTTTGCAGGGTCTGTGGGTCTGTTCGTAAGTCTGTGGCTAATTAAAGGGGACTTATCATGCTTTTTGTTATTTTTATACTGTTATGATGTCACATGTGATTGAGAAGTTTGGAGAAAAAGAAGTGACTAACTACTACCATTTTTTTTTACATTGCCTGCCAAGACGCAACTTCCAGAACCTAACTGGAATTTTTACTTAATTTTTTACTGTAAATCATACATAGATGTTCCTGTAAAGCCCCAGAATATAAATATATATAATTATGCCCCCCCCCCTTTAACCTTCCTGTCATCCTCCCGGGTCAAATTGACCCCGTCTGTTTTGACTGTTCCTTCTTTCCTTCCTTCCTTCCTTCCTTTCTTTCACCCCGCCTTTCCTTCCTTCCCTCCTTCCGTCCTTCTTACCTTCCTTCCTCCCTCCTTTCCTTCCTTCCTTCCTCCCTCCTTTCCTTCCTTCCTTCTCCCGTCCTTCCTTCCTCACTCCCTCCCTTCTTCCTCCCTTCCTTCCTTGACTAGAGCACAACAGGAGGGTTAAGTTCCCATGACACTAACGCTGTATGTTTGCAGGGTCTGTGGGTTAAACTGTGTCCTTACATGTACTTTCACATGAGTATTCTCATTGCATAATGTTAGTTAATCTTAAAGTCAACAAGGTAGAAAAAAGATAACAATGCACTTAAAGTTACAGATTATTTTCCGTATCTTTCCTCATACTCACATTAGTTGTGCAACAGACCTAAGTGTGTACAGTATGAGTGTGTTCATTACTAAAGCGGTGATTATAAACCACTGTGACAGAACACATCAGGATGTATTCATTGTGATGCACCTTGAAAAATAAACAGTAAAAGGAAAAACATATTCTACATGGATGAAAAGAGTCTAAATAGACAGTTTTGGCTCTTAAAGTAGGGGTTTGATTTCTATATTTTCTCTTTATGCAGTTTTCCACAAATGTTGGCTGATGGCCTGATGGTTGGATATTAAAACATTTGCAGCTGGTGTCATTCTTACTGTTCTTTTTTTTCCATAACCTGGTGCCTTGAATCCAACTGAGCAGAACTTACGTAATGAAAATAAAGCCAAACTGTCACTCAGCTCTGGTTGTTTTGATGTGCCTGGGTCAGACGTGAGATCGTATTATTTAAATTTCAAACGTGAAACAATAAACATTTCTATTTTTACTACATTTATTAGCCCCCCCCCCCCCCCCCCCCCTCCCAAAGGAATGAATAAACAGGCAATCTAAAGAAAAACACTAGCAGTTTGATAATGGCCACATGAGCAGAGTTGAACGTGTATTATATTTCAGTGGAAAATAGGATGATAGTTTATTTCAGGATAACAGCCGAGTCCTTGGGTCTGTTCTAAACTGCATACTTTCCTACTACTCGTACTAACTCTGACGTCATTTGAAGTATGTAGTGTGTTTCAACTGTGTAGTATGTGATTTAGAGTATGTGAGAAGTTCCTGGATGGTTTACTAGATTCTCCAGAAATGCAGAGTATGCATCAAGAGCTGACTACTCACACTCACATTACCCAAGATGCAACACAACTTCTGAAAAAAACTCAAAATACAAATGTCACAGATCACCACCTCGTTGGTTAGCTAAGTTAGCTACAGCGAGGGTATGTTCGCTTCCTGTATTTAAAATAAAAGCACCAATTCTATCGTTATGGTTTTCTTAATAATAAAAGGTAACGGGTGTTTTATTTTGTGAAAATGACAGGAAGTGCGTTACTCGCTACGGCTAACTCCGAAATCGCAGAAACAAAATTTTAAACAGGTGTTATTTGGACAAATTAGCGTCACATTGTGGATCTAAAGGGCTACTTTACTTTCTTCCTAAAAAGGTTAGAAATGTGGATAAAGTGGTTTATTTACAGAGTTAGAGCTAAAATGAAATCAGCTTCAGCCTGATGATTTCAGCTCGGGTAGGAACGAAATGCATTGTGGGTAATCGTGTAGTTTACTACAGTGTAAACGGTCTGCTTACTATCTGGTCGTGTAGTATGTAGTATAGAAGTATGTAGTATGCGGTTTCGAACACAGCCCTTGTGTCTGTCTGTGCTTGTGTCTGGGTAAAAGTGGCAATGTCTGACTATTGTATGCATGTTTCTGACTGTGCCTGTGTGCACGTATTTTCCTGCCTGCAGGGACTTCTTGCACACACACATATACACACCTACTTACAATAGGTTTGATCCTTTCTGGGTCACTGGGTCTTTTCAGTAGACATACTAAGTTGCTCAGAACAAAAAGGCCAAATTGTGCTTATTTTGGTCTGTGTGTTTATATGTTTGTTTTCTTTTCTGCAAATACACACTGTCTCCCTGTCTCAGCACCCCTAACCACTTTTACTTTTTTTGCACACACACACACACACACACACACACACACACACACACACACACACACACACACACTCAGACACATTTCAGTGGCAAAATGCTGAAAAAACACGGGAGAAAAAAAAAAACCTTGGGGGGAATTCCTGGAAGTGAGCTAAGAGATTCTGTCAGACACTCAGACACACATAAGAGTGCACACATGGGCACGTTCACAATGGTAAATGGATGAGTGAAAGCTGCTATCAGCTCTAAGTTCACTCCTGCACATAGAAACACATCTAATCAGCAGCAGTCAATCAAACAACAGAACTGAGCTCCACACATAAATACAGGGACACACACACACACACACACACACACATAAAAAGATAACTTCTTTGGCACAGTGTCTTATACTGAAAGGCTGCATGCAGAGGATTAAAGAGCTAGTATGAGAATGTGCAGCATCTAACCAGCACTCTGTCTCAATGGAAGCTATCATAGAGCCTCGGTCTGTGTGCTATACAAGATCATCAAGATATTATCAGAGCATAAAGATGACTTGATAACTGTGTCAGGAGGATTTTCAATGAATGGCTACCACAGTCCAGATGAATGACAGTGCTTAAAAAAAAGGTATCTCATCTCACTCCTGTGAATGATTGAAACTCTGAAATTCTGACTCTATCTATCTATCTATCTATCTATCTGTCTATCTATCTATCTATCTATCTATCTTAACCAATCAATCAATCATAATCATATATAGAGTTTCACTCTTTAATTGACAGAACTGATCATGTCCTGACAACATAATCACAGAATTCCTAAATGTTGTAGTAATTGACCAGATGACAGCTCGGGGTTATGTGCAACAGTGAGACATTTTCCAAATTAACAATACTAATACTAATAATAATAATAATAATAATAATAATAATAATAATGATAATTTAAAAAACTTAAGTATCTGTGCATGAAAAACTTAATAAGATATTTGTTAAAGTGCTATTGGAAGTTTGAAAAGAAGAGGATTGTTCCAGTGGTGGGCCTTTTCTTTATTAAATAAATAATAAAGTCAAGTTAATTATTTTAATCAGAATCTGGTAAGTGCAGAAAATAAGTTGTCTAAAACATATTGTGAAATTGTTGAAATGCAATTGTTTCCAGAGTGTATTTTTAATGCGTGAAAAGCAGATAAAACAGAACTTAATGTTTCTGAATAGAGTAAGAAGTAAGACCAAATAAAGTACAGTTTTTAATCTTATACAGAATCTTAGTAATATAGTCCTAAAAACAGCTCCAGATGAGATTTTCTGCAAAGTTTTTTAAAGTATCGGTTGAAAAAGGTAATAATAACTCCCA
Organism: Scomber japonicus; assembly: GCF_027409825.1. Classification (NCBI taxonomy): domain Eukaryota; kingdom Metazoa; phylum Chordata; class Actinopteri; order Scombriformes; family Scombridae; genus Scomber; species Scomber japonicus. The sequence continues at coordinate 31,537,548 of NC_070583.1, read as the reverse complement.
CTTCTGAAGTATTGTGAAAGCATGATATAATTTTAACTTTTCACTGAATCATTCCTCCCTCAAACCTTCTTTCTTCCTCACATTCAGTGAAACTGTAAAAAAAAAAAAAAATCCTGCTCCTATTTTGAACCTTGACCAAATGCAGTTAGTGCAGCTGTTGTCTTTTAACAGTATCAACTTTTATTTTTGTCCTCAAGCTGCTTTTGTCTCCTGCTTGCTTGCCTTGTGTCATACAGTAGTACTGTACAGCCACACACACACACACACACACACACACACACACACACACACACACACACACACACACACAGCTGTCACTCTGTGTGGTGGTGGTATGATAGTCTACGTCATTTATATACACACATGTGATCGGACAAGACTCAGCAACTGGTCTGCATCTGACAGATTACTATCTCTCAGCTTAAAGTAATAAACCAGTGTGAGAAATGTGAGGTGTTGTGATGGTGATTAGACTCCACATGCATGCATATGTTTTATCCACTAAATACTGAATACTTCTCATGAGCCAAGTGCATGACAGAGATAACTAGATAACTGAATCCAGAGGTCATGGAAATGTAGGTTATACTTAATGTGTAACACACTCATAGTCAGCCCTCTGTGTTATTCTTTTTTTTTTTTTATAAACACACACACACACACACACACACACACACACACACACACACACACACACACACACACACACACACACACACAGAGGAGTGTGAGATGAAACAGGCCTCGGGGGCAGTCATCCAGGTTAGAACCTAATACAGTGGTATTTTAATGTTTCACTGCCAAAAGCAACCCTGCAGGTGTGCCTCTGTGTGCCTCTGTGTGTCAATGTGTGTGTGTGTGTGTGTGTGTGTGTGTGTGTGTGTGTGTGTGTGTGTGTGCCTGTGTGTGTAATCACAGGTACTGTAGCACTGTGACTTTAGCCTCAGGGCCAAGTGAAAAGTAAGCATGGCACCTGCAGTAAGTTAGATAGGTAAGAAGCTCGGAGAATCTGAAATCTGAAAACTTTAGCTTCAATGAGACTCACACACACACACACACACACACACACACACACACACTACATGAGGCTGTCACACGCTCCACAATCTGATGTTTTTTAACACCCAGCTGGCTGAGACACACTTGCTCTGTTTCATGGTACGTTTTCAATATCAGAAAAAGAGGAATAAGGCACCTTGTCATTTTACATTATATCTGACTTTGTATGTATTCATGAGTTCCTTTGCACTCTCTATACATCAACAACTTTTACCTTCCTTGTCTCTGTAGTGTTGCATCATCACAAATTATTACAGCTGTATGAATTACAATAAAAAGGGTAAAAAAAAAAAAAGCCACAGCCTCATCCAAACTCCCAGCAGTGTAACATGTACTGTCACTACTAAGCGTTACAGTGAATGGAAACAAGAGGAATGAAATAATAACTCACCGTCTCTTCTGATGTTGCCCCTCAAGACTTTGGCAGTAGAGACCTGAGCCCTCGCGACTCCGCTTATAACCAAAACTAAGACCATCCACATAAGGAGAACTAAAGGTCCGTTCATGGTGACAATAAACTCCAAACACTGTCTCTGATAATGAAATACTCTCTCCACACCTTGCAGTGACTTAAAAAAAAAGTTTTTTTCTTTTTACCCCGTGACACAGAAAATCAAAAAGAGCTTTCTATTCTACAACTTCTAGCTTTCATTCTGTCTCTCTCTTTCTGACCGCAAATGAGAGTCACTTGTTGACTCCTTTCCAAAGCTTGGCGCACGCGATGTCCCGTCCTGTGCCAAAGTGCCCAAATATCCAAACAGCGCCCATAAACACCGAGAGCAAAAAAAAACCTCCAAGACAACTAAGTGCAAGAGGATAATATATAGCTCCGTTCACGGTCAGAAGTGAGATTAGGCGCCGACCTTCTTATCGCTGTGAGGCAGAGGAATTATGCGCAGAAATATGAGAAATACCCCGAATACTTTACAGTCTATCTGACGAGTCTCAGTCCGCGCGTCAAACTTCAACAACTGAGCAGTGTGTGTGTGTGTGTGTGTGTGTGTGTGTGTGTGTGTGTGTGTGATGGGGCGGAAGGTCAGACAGGGAGAAATAAGTTTTCCCACTTCAATAGAAAAAAATAATTTAAAATGACATCTATATCTTTTTTCAAATAATATTGAAACGGGGGGGTGGGGGGGGTGGGGGTGTTTTTCTATCATTTAACTACTTTATGTTTGAGTTGGCACACTGCCTTCCTCAAACTGCAACGAGGAAATGTGCCAAAGAGGGAAAGAGGGAACTTGTTTTTTTTTTATTATAGGAAACTCTCCAAGCACAGGATGGGACACCACAACCAGACACCATGAGAGGAAACATACTAAGGAGCTAAGAGAGAGGGGGAAGTCTCTTGAGTTAGTTCTTGAGTGGTGGGCATTACACACACACAGCTCAGGAAACAGCTGAAATGAAGTCAGATAGAGGGGAAGCCCTAACGTAGCATTTATTAGTGCATGTGTAGGAGTCATTGCTCGCTGGAGGATATAGTTTGCCCTGCAGTAGGCATACATGTAATGTGGGTATTATATAAATGATTTCAGAGTTTTATGGACTCGTTCTTTGAGTCTGTTCCGCCACACAATCTCCTTCAGATCGCTCTGTGTGAGATAAGATTGCCTAACTCCTTCAGCAGAACACAGATGACATGATTACACTTGTTGAGGAGTCTAATAAGCACATCCTTTTAATGGTCTGCCAGGAATAATTCAATATACAGCTTAGTGTGTAAGCCAAAGGCAAACTATATCTACTGTGGTCTCTACGGACACACATACAGAAGTAAAAGCAAAAATATCATTAAAAACATGCTCGTGCTTACAAGGGGCAAATACAAGGCATTATGTTTAAAGTCAGTTTCATAAGTAAATGTTAGTGTGACTTATCCACCAATGTAAAATGTTGTTATTACAATAAGTTTATAAGTGTGTTTCTGACCAAGCTGATTCCCCTTAAGGCACACTCATAAGCTACTCTTACTCATCACCCCGTTTTAGTTTGCTTTGTCACTTTATCACTCACTGTCAGCATCTCTCCCCCACTTTCATCCTCTCAGCCCATGTTTATGCATGCCATCACATCCAATTTTAAGAATTATTTAGACTTTATGCTATGAACTTGCCAACTTAGGGTTTCTGCTGACTCAGCACACGCCTTCCTATTACCCAGCAATTGGCTAATGAGTAATGCAGCACCTTTAAAACTTAGAACCACTTAGGGAATGATATAGGTTATTAATAGAGAGAGAAAATTAATTAAAATTAAAAGCTATTAGGCTACCCTGCAGAGCTTCAAAGGGATATGCACCCAGGGACTGAATTTGTGAGTACACATAAAGATTGCTGGCAGGCACAGATGTATCATGCACCATGCATGCTTATGCACACACATGCACACGCACACAAAGATACATCATTATTGTGTTTTACCACACTGAAACTGCAACCTGCCTGAGTTGTTATAGGGAGACCTCAGCATAGACCAACCATTCAGTGATCATAGTGAAGATCAAATACTGTACTAATGCCAACTGTAATGATCAGTAATGCTTAAATATCAAGTCAGAGAATGGGTATTCAGTAAATTAGCATAAACAGCTGCCATTTACTTAGAGCATGGGTGTCAAACTCATTTTCATTCAAGGGCCACATAATGCCCAATTTAATGTCATGTGGGCCAGACCATTAAAAAGATGGAAGGAAGGAAGGAAGGAAGGAAGGAAGGAAGGAAAATAAGACAGGAAGGAAGGACGGAAGGAAGGAAGGAAAATAAAACAAGAAAGTAGGAAGGAAGGAAGGAAGGAGGGAAGAAAGGAAAGAAGGAAGGAAGGAAGGAAGGAAAATAAGACAGGAAGGAAGGAAGGAAGGAAGGAAGGAAGGAAAAGAAGACAGAAAGGAAGTAAGGGAAGAATAAGGAAAGTGGGCCAGATTAGACACCTCGGCGGGCCGGATCTGGCCCACGGGCCGCATGTTTGACATCCCTGATTTAGAGAGTGCTGTAGTGTCAGTAGCAGATATACTCAATCTTTCTCTTACTGTACTGTTCACTCCCTCTTCCCCTGTCTGTGTGTGTGTTTGTGTGTGTGTGTGTGTGTGTGTGTGTGTGTGTGTGTGTGTGTGTGTGTGTGTGTCTGTGTGTATGTGTGTGTGTGTGTGTGTGTGTCTGTGTGTGTGTGTGTGTCTGTGTGTGTGTGTGTGTCTACAGCATGTGTCTGCTTGAATGATTTGGCATTTGTCTTGTCTTGCCTGAAGCAGCATCACAGTACATGGACATATTGTAGAGTTACCTTAATGTCATATGTGTGTTTGTGTGTATGGGGGCGGCACGCTTCCCTTGATGCACATAAATCAACCACTAACATTAAAATGTGACGGTTTGATCTCCATCATCACTGATAAACCAGTCGTAATTGCTGAAGTTCACTGAAGTCTGGAGCAAAGGAGACACCTGAGAAGCCTGAATATTACAAACATGATTTTATATGAAGCGATCAATATTACTGTCTCAATAAAAACAGCATCATCAGTCGTTTCAGCTCTCTAGTGGTCCTGTAGGAATTTCATCTCTTACCTATCGGAGCAAAGGAGGAAGTCAGGTGACGTTATTAATCAGCAGGAGGAGGAGATGAGGACTTTCATATTTGACTTTAATACAAGAGACTGCTTTTCCTTTTTTCTGTTGCCTACCTACAGTTATTGATTATCACACTCATTCCCTAACTTTGTGATTTTTATAGTAACCGATAACACTGAAGGTGCCCAAACCTCAAATACCCTCACTCAAATAGAGAGCTTTAACACTTGTGTTGTCCTCCTGGGTCAAATTGACCCCGTCTGTTTTGACTGTTCCTTCATTCCTCCCTTCCTTCCTTCTGTCTGTCCTTTCTCCCTCCTTCTCTCTTTCTTTCCTTCCTCTCCCTTTCCTCCCTTGATTCTTTCCTTCCCTCCTTTCCTTCTTTCCTTCCTTCCTCTTTTCCTTTCTCCCTCCCTCCTACCTTCCTTCCTTCCGTCCTTTCCTCCCTCCCTTCCTCCCTCCCTTCCTCCCTCTTTTCCTTTCTCCCTCCCTCCTACCTTCTTTCCTCCTCTCCTTCCTTCCTTCTTTCCTCCATCCTTCCTTCCTTCCTTCTTCTCCTTCTTCCTCCCTTCCTTCCTTGACTCGAGGACAACAGAAGGGTTAAATCAGTTATTTGAACTCTAACCATGCTCTTTCCTAACCTTTAGCAAGTTGTTTTTATACCTAAACTTAACCAAATCTCAACCACAGAGCGGCCACAAAAAATATATTCTATCATTTCAACAGTGATTTGTAACAGTGTTAGATTACCAGGGAGGAAATGAGGAATGAATGAGGAACTAACTGCTAGTAAACCATTAGTTAAACAGCAATTCATGAGTAACTTCTGATCAAATTTACTAGAGCAGTTAATGATAAGTTAATGATTTAATGAGTTAATGACTGCAGTTAGCCTTTCTAGCAGCCCCTCTTTTAGTTTAGTTTAGTTTTATTAGGATCCCCATTAGCTGCAGCCTTGATGAAGCTCTTCCTGGGGTCCGACTGTAGCATTAAATAACTCTTTTTGAAGGACCAGAGTGAGATGCAAAACTCCTGTCCGTCCCAACGCTGGTGTCTGAGCTGCACAGTCGGGGCCTAAAGGTTAGAGAAGTGAGTTTGTGACTGGAGTGTTGCTGATTTAATCCCTCAGACTTGCAGGATAACTCTGGGTTGGGAAAGTGAAGAAGCAGCTCTTGCACCTCCCTCATTACCGCAACTGAGGTCCTCTTGAGCAAGGGCCTAAACCCCAGCTGGTCCAGAGGAGCTGGCAGGTCAGACTGTGGTTGTACTGGGCAGTTTTCAGGTGTGAATGTGTAACTGTGTGAATGTGTTCAGGTTGTTCCTGGAAAATAGAGCATTGCTCTCAGCAAATTTCCCCTGAATAAATAAAGATTGGTATTAATGCGCCACTGTTGCTTGGCAACCATTTGCTGTCTTTGGGAACTTTTGTAAAAACTGGTAAATGAGACGCACTTTGATGTGACTTTTTTTCATATATAAGTGTGGTGCATCTTATATGTCTTATACATATATATTATATAACATGCAGAGAGAGGTTGGGTCTGGATTTGGTTATAGGTCTGGAAAAGGCTGTCTACAATAAGAGCAATAACTATAACTATAAAGATAATGATGTGAGGATCCATACTACTACTACTACTATTATTATTATTACAATAACAGTTATTATTATTATAATTGTTGTTATTATTGTATGAGATCAACAAGTTTTTCAGTGCTGCAGGTACCCTAGATTATAGCTCGATTATATGTTTGCATGTTGTTGTGCACACATTCATTCTGATTCTGTTTTACTGTAATTTAAAATTTCACTTATTACTTTCCTCACCATATGCACATTGGCCAATTGGTCCAGACTTTCAGCAGCCAGTATTATTCATTTGCAATCAAAACCAGATTGAGTTTAGGTTGGATAAATCATAAAATGTCCAGTAGGATTTACAGACCTATCCACGGCCAAAATGAGGCTGAGAGCAAGTGTTCATTTTTAAGTTTTATTATGTCTTTTTGACATTTGAGGCTTGGGTCACGCTCTAATATTATTCAGGCTTGAATTTCTGGAGTGTGCATGGTGAAAGACATCAGCAGGAAAGAAGTCAAGCCAGCTCCACTGAGGGAAACCAAAGAGGATACGCAGGCAGCATCCAGCATCCAGCAGCATCCCGCAGCAAGGAAGAACCAGAGTCACACCCAGAGGCATGTATCATTGACAGAGCCTACTGTTGGTATGTTTCCTTTTGCCATAGTGCATTTAATTCATCTTCAAGATTTCTGATTTGTCTTTTAACACCATACTCTGCAATGCAGACACAGCTTGAGTAATGTCAATATTATATGATGTTTTGTTAGTTTGACCATGTCTGGGAAATGTCTTCAGATTACTGATTTTGGAAATAAGAATCATGTCAGCTGCATTTTTAAAAACCCTGCTTAACCCTCCTGTTGTCCTTGAGTCAAGGGAGGAAGGAAGGAAGGGAGGAAGAAGGAAGGGAGGAAGAAGGAAGGAAGGAAGGAACGGAGGAAGGAAGGAAAGACGGAAGGATGGAAGGGAGGAAGTAAGGAGGGAAGGAAAGCTGGAAGGGAGGACTAAAGAAGGAAAGGAGGAAGGAAGGAAAGACGGAACGATGGAAGGATGGAAGGCAGGAATGATGGAAGGGAGGAAGGGAAGGAATTGAGGAAGGAATGATGAAGGGAGGAAGAAAGAAGGAAAGGAGGAAGGAAGGAAAGACGGAAGGAAGGAAAGATGGAAGGTCGGAAGGATGGAAGGGAGGAAGGAATGATGCAAGGGAGGAAGAAGGAAGGAAGGAAAGGAAACGAGGAAGAAGGAAGGAAGAAAAGGACGACACAAGGGTTTATGATTTTTAGTAAGAATTCAGATGAGATTCTTAAATGAATAAATACCTTCTTCTTCTTCTTCTTCTGTTTCTCTGTCATCAGACTTGACAGATGATAACATTTGGGAACTGCAGGATGTGGACCCAGGTGCTGCAGTGCTGACAAGTCTGGAGAATAGTGACACAGAAACTGCATCATCTGACACTGATACAGATGAACAACCAGACTTACCTGAGACCTTGACTGCTTTATTTAACATAACACTCTGGGAGCTGTCGCCACGGGAAACGCAGGTGAAAAGTGAGAAAACATTTCACAGAATAAAACTACTACCTCATCAATGTGAGAAGCTGGAATATGTAACACGGCAACAGTAGTCAAGGTTAAAGGACTTGACAAGATCAGCAGCAAAACATACCTAATAGATTTAAAGCAGTACAGCAAAACATAATTAAATGTCTCATCTGTGCTCTGGGGGTGAATACATGGGGGGGGGGGACCGACAAGACAAGTCTGCATTCATGGCCCAAAGCCATAAAGATTTCAGGGTCAGCCCCCGTGGCTTAGTAGTGTGGCCTTCCAAGTCAAACCTTGGATCTTGGCCAGATGGGATAGCAAGACCTGCTGTGGCAAAGGGGGCGGTAGAGATAAAGTACCGAGGTAGCCTTCAGGGAAATACAGAATACAAGCAGTTCTGTCTGGACTAGTCATTCATATTGAAGCATTCAGAGTCCCATACTATCAAATTCAACTCTGCGTGTGACGTTATCTACATTGACTTTGTGTTGTGGACGAGGGAGGAGTTCATTGTGCAACATATTCTAATAAATCAAGAGTTTCTGCAGGAGGGTTTGCCAAAAAGTACAAGACTTCTCTATCTTGAGTGTGCTGCCTGAAGTACTGACACGGAGGTATAAGTAACTCTGCCTTGGAGACAGAAAGAGCCTGCAAATACTGTGAAAGTCCAGATTTTTGGCAAAATGATCAATTGAGTCCAATGCAACTAGCAACTTCACTACAGCTGTGTACAAAATGTTCAAAAAAAATGATGATCAAAAGGAAGCCAGCAACATGGTTATGTAGGGAATAGCAAAGTTTTGACAGTTCACAAAGCAAAGTTGTGTGTGAAATGGTGTGATAAATAATTAAAGGAATTCACTCATTTGGGAACTTTGACTCTGGGAACAACACTCTTACCGAGGTGTGAGAGCACCACACACAACAGTCACAACATCATCTAGTATGTTAAACTGTTGCAAAATCTTGTTCTTCCACTGACCCTTAACTGCAGTCTTAACTTGAAATCCCTTATCTGCTAAAATCTTGTGGCATGAAAGCGTGTGAAAAGTGTTAATTTTGTGAAAGTCTTAGTTAATGCATGAGAGTTGGCAGCTCTGGTTTTAAGTTTAATAGTGTAACACTAACTATGGTAGCTTAGACATTAGACATTGGACATTTATGGGATTTCTTATTGTATTCATATGTTGTTAGCTTTATACTAAGCTAACATACTGGTATTCTGTTAGCCAGTTTACCTGGTAACCTATTTGCAAATAGTAGAGTTGTAGTTTTACATAGTTTTGTTTGTGAAATTTGAATATATAATGTTTTGACATATAATCTGGTAATGGGTCAGTGGAGAGAAATTTCAGAGAAGAAGTTTCAGATGTGGTTTATAGCGGGTATTTCCAGCTGTGTAATTTTTAAATTCTTATTTAACTTATACTTGCCCTTTATGCAGCCCCCTCAGTTCAACCCCTATCTCTCTGAGCACCCCTCCCAATGAGCCCACTCTGTTTCGTTTTTAAGTTTAATAGCGTAACACTAACTCTGGTAGCTTAGACATTAGACATTTATGGGATTTCTTATTGTATTCATATGTTGTTAGCTTTATACTAAGCTAACATACTGGTGTTCTGTTAGCCAGTTTACCTGGAAACCTATTTGCAAATAGTAGAGCTGTAGTTTTACATAGTTTTGTTTGTGAAATTGTAATATATAAAGTTTTGACATACAGTATAACCTGGTAATGGGTTGGTGGAGAGAAGGTTCAGAGAAGAAGTTTCAGATGTGGTTTATAGTGGGTATTTCCAGCTGTGTAATTTTCAATTCTTATTCAACTTATACTTGCCCATTATGCAGCCCCCTCAGTTCAACCCCTATCTCTCTGAGCACCCCTCCCAATGAGCCCACTCTGTTTCGTTTTTAAGTTTAATAGTGTAACACTAACTCTGGTAGCTTAGACATTAGACATTTATGGGATTTCCCATTGTATTCATATGTTGTTAGCTTTATACTAAGCTAACATACTGGTATTCTGTTAGCCAGTTTACCTGGTAACCTATTTGAAAATAGTAGAGTTGTAGTTTTACATAGTTTTGTTTGTGAAATTTGAATATATAATGTTTTGATATATAACCTGGTAATGGGTCAGTGGAGAGAAGTTTAAGAGAAGAAGTTTCAGATGCAGATTATAGCGGGTATTTCCAGCTGTGTAATTTTTTCTGGGACTCCACTAGAGATTCACACTTTGAAAAACTCCTTATTTAACTTATACTGTCCCTTTATGCAGCCCCCTCAGTTCAACCCCTATCACTTTGAGCACCCCTCCCAATGAGCCCACTTTGTTTTCATTGATGGGCTTTCTAGAAACCTGTCAAGTGGCAGCAGTATCAGAGTTGTGCTCAGTTACTTCCAATGAAAACCCAATAGTTCCTGTTTTAGCCACGTCATATTAAAGGCTTTAAAATGACTAAACAAAGGGAATTTTACTGTGAAACATTTGCAGGAAATGAATTAATCACTGAAGTAGTATTTGGAGCCCTTTGTTCAGCAGATTAGTTTGAAGTAATACAAGGAGGATATAGGATATTACAAACAGAAGCTGCAGATGACCAGCGCACTTCCAACAAGTAAACTACTTATTTCACTTTGCCCAGCTGTGTAATGGAAAACCACTCAGTGTGCCAGCTCAACTTGAATCATGGCTTGGTATGACCGTCCCCAAAACAATGGAAACATTTTTGCTCATATGGATTATTTCCACATACATTAATCTCATTATTTAGACACTTACACCATGTTTTATATGAACATCCCACATTGTAACATTATGATTAAAAATGAGGAAAAGTATAATGGGACTATTTTAAGTGCAGTTAAACCACATATATACATCTATATAAATACAGACTAGGAGAAGTGAGACAATGGTGGAAAAGAAAGAGGAGGAAACATTGTGCCTGTCTCACATGATACATGACTGCACTCGCTGAGAGTGGATATGTCCATTTAGTCCATTTATGTCCATATATTAACCTTTGTGTCGTCCTCCTGGGTCAAATTGACCCCGTCTGTTTTGACTGTTCCTTCTTTCCTCCCTTCCTCCCTCCTTTTTTCCTTCCCTCCTTCCTTCCTACCTCCCTCCCTTCCTTTTTTCTTCTGTCCTTCTTTCTTTTTCTTCCTTACTCTCTCCCTCCTTCCTTCTTTCCTTTCCTCCCTTCCTTCCTTTCCTCCCTCCCTTCCTACCATCTGTCCTTCCTCCCTCCCTCCTTCCGTCATCCCTTCCTCCCTCTCTCCTTTCCTTCCTTTCTTCCTACCTCCCTCCCTTCTATACTCCCTCCCTCCTCCCTTCCATCCATCCTTCCTCCCTCCCTCCTTCTCTCTTTCTTTCCTTCCCTCCTTCGTCCCGTCCTCCCTTCTTTCCTTCCTTTCTTCCTTGACTAGAGGACAGCAGGAGGCTAACGTAAAGAATGATTAAACTGATTAACATACCTATTAGAATTTAATTATATATTAAATCATAAACATAACAGTCGTTTCTAAATCAACTAATCAACTCATTTTTTTAGAGTTACCCAAGAATTACCTGTTGACTAATGGTTTACTAACATTTACTCCTCATTTGTTTCCTGGTAGCTATACTCGCAAATTTTCGTAACCTTATTGCAAAGTGTTACCACAATGGATTACATTTGGATGACTTATTGGAACTGGATCATTTCCTCTTAGAAGTCACTTGTGAGTACGACTCAAAGCAAATGCACTTGATTTTTTTCCCTCTCCTGCTCACTTGCTAATTACTCTCCTTTCTATGCAAGGCTGTCAGGATTATCCCTTAATTTGTTATTTGTTCTTAATACGACTGACCGATTGTTTGTTTCTCTATTGAAGAGCAGATTGCTGCGGAGAAAACATGAACATGCTTAATTACCCAGTCATCATTATACTATAAATGGATCAATTCATGCAAATGAGGAGTGGGTCAATTCATAATAAAAACACAATAAATATATTCTCTCACTTAGCCTGTTTCACACAACATGCAATGAAGGTGACGACTGCAGTTAATGAAATATTATCTGTTTTGCTCATCCCATTTATCAATGACATTTAAAAGATTTAACAGTAAAACATCATTTAAAAAAAACAGTAAAAAGGATAAAAAGTCATGGTGAAAATGCCCATCTACCAAACAAGAAAGAATAATAATGCTAATGGCAGTAGCTGGCTGCAGGTGAAGAAAGCCTCCTCCTAGAAATTAAATGTTATTTAGTACTTGGGGGGAAATTAATGAATGAATGAAAAGAAAACAGCACTCCTTGGTGATGAGCCAGAGTCTGAAGTCTGCAGCTAAACAAGCCTGAACAAGATCTTCAAATTATTGCCCTTGATGATGTCAAAATGAATGAGCATTGATTATTCAGTTAGTTGTACTTTTATTTTTTTGGAGCAAGGAAGACTGCTTAATGTACTGTAGCATGCTGTCCAGTTTATATATTAGAGGTATTTCTCACTATAAATCAATGAAATATAGTGATAAATGAGAAATCACTACTTTGTTGTATGGTGAACACACCATACAACAAAGTAGTTTTAGCAACTCATCACTTTAACTTAATTTTTTTTTTTTAAATCACAAAAAATGCCAGAAAAACTACCTTAATGTCCTCAGTGGCTATACAAGCTGCCTTTTAGATAGATATGGATACCACTTGAAATAAGTAAGATAATTGTTTATGTGGGTGAAATGACCCTTTAGTATAACATTCTCCTATTAAGTGTGCAAGGAGACGCTGTTAGTACTTGAACACCCTGATAACCCATGATGTTTTTAATGCACAAAGTCATGCCTTGCTGAAAGTGTTACTAAAGTAGTCAGACAAACAAGGCTAATTTGAGAGACATAGGTGTTATCCACTTTACACAGACACACACACACACACACACACACACACACACAAACACACACACACACACACACACACAAACGTTATAATAGAGTTTCTGGTTTTGGTCCAACCAGGCTGGTTTCCCAGAATTGGTGTTGTCCTGATAATATATCCACGAGTGTGTGTGTGTGTGTGTGTGTGTGTGTGTGTGTGGTCTGATTAAAGCCATATTTATTAGATGAAGAATAGACCTCCTCATCATGTTGTGTTTTGGGGGCCAGCATCTGATCCATTATGATATTGAAACTCTGGCACAAAATGATGGAAAGGAAGGGTGAAAAAAGGGAAAAGGACAGAGAAGGAAAGAAAAGGGAAAGAGGAAGAGATTGACAGAGAATTGGGGTTACATTTGGGAATGAAATACAGGTACTGGAATCAAAATGAGGGCAAATTGTTCTTTTTGGGAGAGAAGGGAAGACGGAGAAAGGAAGAAAGGCGAGCTTAAATGTTAGTGAGGAGTAACAGATGGTGTATTGAGCAAATCAGTTGTTATTTAATTCTATTTATGCCATGCATATATTCATTTTTCTGTCTCAGAGTCCGCCTCTGTAATATAATTATGAAGACAACAATTGTGTGTTTATTTACAATGTGGACATGCATTAGAGGTGGGACAAAAAAATGAACACTGCGATATTTCCACTCAAAATTGATTCAGCTACTTTGATTTACCACGACCACAATGCCACTACCCTCCGCCTTTTTATGGATGCGCTAAACAGACAATAAACAGCCATGAAAAGCTGCTGCCAGACTGAAATACAGAGTCCACCGGTCCTTTGTAAAAGTTTCCATGCAACACCTTTAGCTGCTGAATGAGAGGCTCAGCACAGAGAGGCTTTCTGGTGTATCTGTGTCTGTATATGAGTGTTAGTATGTGGCCATGGACCCTCTGTTTAGCCCTGAATATTGCTTAAAAATCAGAATATAGAATAGTTAGCTTTAAGTTATGTGCAGTGTTTACAGGCACAGAAAAGGAATAAATCTTTATGCTATTTGCACAACATCTATTCGCTCTTATATACTGTATTTATACCTGGTGGCATTTCTTTTCCATGAAACTTATGTACTATTAATCTACAACATTATACCTTATATATCATTACCTGTCACCATTGCCTGTCCATGGCTGTGTGGGTTTACTTGAGCAGGTAACCTTGCATAAATTCTTCAACTGTGATTCTGTTTAGCTGTGAAATGAGTCATGAGCACAGTGTGGGTGTAAAAAAAAAGGTTTTTATATGTGATTGAAAACTGGTAATTGAAAGTATTTTCAAATGCAATTATGTGGCTAAAAATGTGAAAGCCAGAAATCAAACCCTGCTTTTATAAAAAGGTAGAAATGCCTGGCTCAAAATGCCAAGGTCTCTACAGTTATCCGATATCAGATGTGGTCAGCCTAGACATCACAAGTCAAAGGTGAAAAGACCAAAGACCATTGTTCTCTTTTTTCTTCTCTTTTCTTCTTTTGTCATCCCCGTCTCATCCCCTGCTTACCTCTTCATCCTCCCATTCTTTGGCTTAATGTCAGATGAAGGGGGATTAGTTCTGGTAGAAGGAGACGTGACCAGTGTTTTAGTTGGAAGTGTGTGTGTGTAATGGCATGTGTGTACTATGGCATGCATCTACTGACCCAGAGACTAGGAGCCATGACAAAAAACAATTACAAAAAAGCAATCAATAACATGTTCAAATTAGTTTTAAAATCAGCAGTCCGTGTGAAGTAAGACGAAAGCAGTGTAACCGTATGTGTCCATCATGATCTGAAACTGAGTTTTTGGAACATATACCCCTTTTCCACCGAGCTGGAGCAAGTGTTGGTTCGGAGCTAGTGCTAGAGCCAGTGCTCAGTTGGTGCTAATCCAAGCACCTCTTACGAACCTGGCGCAATGCATCTAGCCTGCCGGAAACGAAGAAGAAGAAGAAGAAAAATGATAAAAATAGTACTTTTAATTAACAAATCTTTAACCCCCTGTAAATGCCACACTAGTCAGCTAATGAACGTTAGCCCCGCTAGTCTGCTAATAAATGTTAGCCCCGCTAGCCAGCTAATAAACGTTAGCCCTGCCCCCACTCTGTTGACATAATCAAAAAAAAAAAACATAATTAGACCACAGACTGTATAAAAGGGACCAGCAAAGAGTTGGTGCTTGCTCTGGCTCCCGTTCTGAGGCTGGAAAAGCAAAGAACCAGTGCTTAGTCAGGCTCTGGCTCCAAACCAGCACCAGCTCCAGCTTGGTGGAAAAGGGGTAATAGTGTGCTACAGATTGACGGAAGAAGAGGATAATGTTGCAGGTTTGACGGTTTTGCTGGGGTTTTTTTTGTTTTGTTTTTTGGCTAATTTTCTGCTCTGACTACATGGTGGTACTATTGTAAAACACTGTGTGACACATATTCAATAAGATCGCAACAGGTATTCTCTTTGAAGGGCCAACTTTTAAAAGCCACACACAGTCATAAGTTGCTGTTTTTTTTCTGAACTTGCTTACTTTTGTTCACCTGACTATTACGTTTTCTGTGTGCTTTAGATACTTGGGTCATTGATAGCTAGTTAACAGATAAGAGCCGGTGTTGGAAAAGTCAAAAGTGACACAGATTAAGACTGTATGGGGGACTAGCTCTAAATTATACCATCATTTATTCAATTCAATTTAATAATATATAACATATTGTTACGCTATGTTGTCTTATTCTATTGTTTTATTTCCTATACGTCTTCAGTGTGTCAGTTCAGGTCAAAGTGACAGATTCTTCCAGGTTCCCACAGTAGCCTGTCTTTCTTGGCTACCCTCTGGGAATCCACTAATGAGCTCAACATCTGTGTGTGTGTGTGTGTGTGTGTGTGTGTGTGTGTGTGTGTGTGTGTGAGTGTGTGAGTGGTTGTGTGTGTGCATGAACACGTATGTATGTGTCTACCCACATATGTGTAATATGAGTGATCAGGCAAGCAGAGCTTCTAAGGTTGGCTTAATGTGCTGTGCTTGCATAGTGTGAGCAATATTACTGCAACATTACTCTGTGTCAGTGTGTGTGTTGTGAGGGGCGGGGGTGTTGGGGTGGCGGGGCATTTGAGCGTTTATGCTTAGGTAAGTGTGTGTATGATACTGCATTAATGTGTGTGCGCTTCTGTAACTCCTGGCTGAGTTATGGCATCCTGTGGTCAGAAGGAAGTGACCCTGTGTGTTTGTAAATAAAAATGCATGAGGAAGTTTAGGCTATTCTTGCACTTTTAATACACAGACCTAGAGGAAAGGACTTGATTTAAACAGAATATAGCTCTAAAGCCAAGCCGCTCCTGCATGGCGACGCTGGTGTGCTTTACTGTATTTTGAAAAGGAGACAGCAAAGACTTCACTGTTATAGCTACCAGCTACCTCTGTTCTAAACCAACAACCTGTTCTTTAAGCTACAGGCTAGTGCTTTCCACCTACTCTAATCTCATTATCACAGAGCAACATTTCAGTCAGATACACAAACATCAAGGAATTGACAGAGGGATTTAAAAGCAAATGGTTATAGAGTTAGATTTGACAGAAAAAAAGCTCTGCTGTTTGAGAGAGTGCTCAATGAATCAGCAGCGATAAGGAGTCTAAGAAAGATAAACATAATATATATACATATAGCACATTAATCTCAACCAATCAATCTCAATCTAACATCATAAATACCACATAGGGAGGAAGCAAGGGTGGTGGAGGGAGCTGCAGCAGTAAACTGCGTTGGCAAGAGTGTAATCAGAACTGTGATAGTGACAGGTTAAATAAAATGTCAGTAATGCACGCCTACATGTGATGGGAAGTTACCAGCCACAGTTGTGGATGAGTCAGTGATTGTGAAACATACAGAGGCCAATAAGCTAACACAAGCGCAACTTCAGTGCTTTGCTTGAACTAACACTGTGGGCTCCAGTTTTAGTTCAAAGGGTTAGGGGTGGTTAGATTAATATAGAAAGTAGAGCTGTCAATCAATTAGAATATTTTATAGCGATTAATAGCATGATTGTCTTGAGTTTTTATTTGTTCTAAATGTACTTTAAAGGGATATTGTTCAAGTTTTTAATACTCTTAATACTCTCAACCTGGGAGATGACACTTATGCTTGTTTTACGCAAATGTATTTTCACTATTATTTAAAACAATCCAAAAGAATGAAATATTGTACTGAATGCTCAAAAACTATGCCTAAAGCATAATATGACAAACCACTTGCTGGCCAAGCACACAGCTGACAGAGAGGCCTCCTCCCGCTCGCCGAAGGCAGACCACACTGGATAGTTTACAACAGAGACGCATGAACAACTCCACAAGCAACAAACTTTCTACAGCGAAAGCGAAACTGATTGTCACAGCATGCAGGCTGGTTAACATTGTGGAGGACGAGGGTCTGCCTTTGGCGAGCAGGAGGAGGGCTCTCTATATCAGCTGCATGCTTTGCCATCCACAATAAATAAAAATAACTTTGGTCTTGTCAATAGAACCATCTGGCAGGGCTTTGAAGTTGGACTTACCATTCATAAGACCCTTTTCTTTATCCATTCTGGTTGTTATCTAAATCATTACTGCAGCATCACTTCCTTATTTCCCAAACTACGGGCTGCGCCAAGGGTCAAACAGAACGTGCATGCATTAATCATGTGAAAAAAAACAATAGTGCCAGTAAAATGAATTTGCTTTAAGGCATTGAAAAGTTTTTAAGTACACCAGGAGTTTATTAAAATAACACTTACCCGATGGCTTTTACTCTGCTGCTACTGCTAACGCTGTAAACATCTCGCGTGATCATTGAAACATCGTGTGGTCGCGTGAGATCCCACACAGATCTCTCTAGATGTGCTCTCTGCGGGATCTCGCGCGACCACACGGTATTTCAGTGGTCACGCGAGATTTCGGCGATGTTTTATAATTCAAAGAACCCAGATAACAGTAAAAGTGTTTTTTAACTCATATGGCAGCAGCAAATAGCCATGCTTGTTCATAAGTGTGCCTTTCTTCTAGCCTCTGCTGTCAACCTCAGCAGCACAGCTGTCATGTTTACACTGGCAACAATGCTCAGCACTCTCTGTCTGAAAGCACTTTTAAAATGTTACTCCACCTAAAAATCTATAACCTCAATCCTCACGGAGAACAGAGAGTCAAACATTTTTGATTTCCTGTCATTTACAATGGATTCTAAATGTGGCATGTTTTCCAATGTAAGAAAAAGGAAGAAATAAAAACCCATAGACTCTGCTCAATCACATTTTTTAGTCTTTTGATATCATGATCGTCAAGGTAATCTCTTGTTATAGAAACTTCAAGATATTCAGATCATATCATTCAAAACATTTTTAGGAATTTGCATGTGGAGGTCAGTCACAACAGCCTTGAGGCATTACCTAAGGGCATCAGAATCTAAGATGCCAGTCCTGTGGTATAATTTTTGCCTTTTTGTGCCTGCAGCTATGTCTGAATCCTGTTTTGCATTGTGTGTATGTGTGTGCATACTGTATGTGCTTTTTTGTTTGTCTGATTGTCTGCAGAAGATTATCAGTAGGTAGGTGTATCAAGCTGGCTGGATACACAAGGCAAAGGGAGGATTATTGTGACGAGCTTATCTGTTGTCTGATTCTTTACACTCCACTGACACACTTCTCTTGCCTATAACTCTCAAAGTACACACATCACACACACATATAGTATATACAGAAACCCAGAAAGTAAACTGTGCACAGACCTGTACAATATACTCTGTCTTTTTTGCCATCCATACTGTCTGGTGTGTGTGTGTATATATATATATGTGTGTGTGTGTGTGTGTGTGTGTGTGTGTGTATTACCTAAGTGTATCTAAACTTTTCTTTTTCTGCCAAATCATTTGTAAATCTTAATCAGTTTTTGCCAGGAATTGAGTTAACAACATTAATCCCTTGTAAAATTAATTTGGATTTATTACATGAAATACATTTAACCCTCCTGTTGTCCTCGAGTCGAGGAAGAAGGAAGAAAGGGAGGAAGTAGGAAGGGAAAGAAAGAGGGAGGGAGGGGAGGGAGGGAGGAAGAAGGAAGGAAAGGAGGGAGGGAGGAAGGAAGGAGGGAGGGAGGGAGAAAGGAAAAGAGGAAGGGAGGAGGGAAGGAAAGAAGGACAGAGGAAAGAAGGAAGGTAGGGGTGAAGAAAGAAAGAGAAGAAGGGAGGGAGAAAGGAAGGACAGAAGGAAGAAAGAGAGAGGAAGGAAAGAAAGAGAGAAGGAGGGAGGGAGGAAGTACAGACGGAAGGAAGGAAGGCAGGAAGGAAAGAAGGAATAGTCAAAACAGACAGGGTCAATTTGACCCGGGAGGACGACACAAAGGTTAATATAAGTTTTGTAATTTTAAATGTATTCAATAATATATGTCAGTTTGACATAATTTTAAAGGCAACCACTGACCGTATTTTTTACAGTGTGCATAAAAGCAAGACACACTACTCGTTTATAAATCAGACAGAAGTGTACACACACACACACACACACACACACACACACACACACACACACACACACACACAGTACAGACACAGACACAGACACAGACAGGCTATATAAACATGAATATAGACATCAACATCGGTGACATCACAAGCCTTATAGTCATTAACGAGCATTATATTATGTACTAAATATACCTACTCGATAGCATATACAACCTAAAACACAGCCGTGCACACACATGTTCTCACACACACACACACACACACACACACACACACACACACACACACACACACACACACACACACACACACACACACACACACACACACACACAAACAAACAAACAAAATACAAAACGCTCCCCGACAGAGCTGATAAGTCATAATTGCCTTAGCTCCTTATTGTCAAGCACACAGCAGAGTCATAAAACGTGAAATTAAATCCTTTACAGTCATTACAAGAATATGAAACACTTTATTTAGTGCCTAGGCCTTAAATACGAGTATAAACCGACACAGTTTGCCCATTAGGGTCTAGATACAATTTATGTTGCATTTAATACTAATGATTACACTCATTCTTTTTAAAATGAGTCTTGGTTTTATAAACTCAAATCTATTGTACTATGAAGAATTTATCATTGCCACTTTTTATATGATTTGCCTCCTGCATACTGTAGGTGCATAGTGCTCTTATCATATTTTAAGATCCAAATTGAGAGTTACTGTTTCTGACATTTGCGACTGAAAAAAGACATAAAATGAAAATGGAAATGAAACATGATTGTCTCCATGCCATTGTTCTTTACCCTGTGTCTAATAAACTCCATTGTGGTTGCTTTTTATTAAAAACTTTTGCAGCATGTTGGAACACTCACTGTCGACATTTCAGTAACTTTCAGCCATACCGCAGAGGGGCAAAAACCAATCAATCATTTGAGATCACTATCTAAAGGCCAAGCCACGATACTCATGAATGAATAAATGCAGCCATCTGCTCTTTGTCTGAGTGAAGCTGGTTTTATATTCATAGCATACAAGACCTAGATTGTGCTTGTGTTTGCAATCATGATTTACATTATCAGTGAAACCCATAAAACAGTGGGCACACATGGTAGCTTTGTCCATTAAATAGGCTATTAACGAGTGATGCAGTGGTTTTAATAACACATGCATCCACCCACGGCCATTTTTGCCTATTTGCATTATGAACAACTGCAGTGGGACCCCTAACCTAACCATCAGGGGCCCCAATGGGGTGGTATTCCCCGATCCCCCACCTTTACAAGGTTTTTGTGCTCACTTACCAATTCATGCACAAACCAATAGTGAGTTACCATACAGACACTTTAACATGTGGACAGGAGGAGATGGGGGTCATAAACTTTAAATAACAATGGACAGAGCAACTGTAATGCCACTGATTGCTTTGTGGATCCACATTTTGCATTTTGACCATGGCCTTCTTGGACTTTTGGAGCCAGAGCTGACCCTAACGCTAGCTGCTAGCTTAGTTAGCATAGTGCATTTACAGTCTATATAGTCAATATTGAGGAGATGAGGAAGACTCCATGTTTGAAAAAAGATGATTTCATATTATATATCCTATAGTCACATATCCTTGAAATACCATTAACCTTATTAATTTAATATCAATCTTATTAAGGGAAACTTTTGTGTTTTTGAGTTGAGAAATATTAACGGTAAAATTACATATTACAGGTAGAAAAAATATATTCTAACTAAAAGACATTAGCTATTAAAAGCAGACTCCGGGGGTAGACCTAGAGTACGCTGGCGGGACTATATATCCCTTCTGGCCTGGGAACGCTTCGGGATCCCCCTGGAGGAGCTGACAAACTTTGCTGGGGAGAAAGGATGTCTGGGTCACATTGCTTAGCCTGATGCCACCGCGACCCGGCCCTGGATAAGTGGCAGATAATGGATGGATGGATGGATTAAAAGCTATGCTAACTGAAATCTGAAAATGTGTGTCCATGTACACAAATCTATAAACTACTGAGAGTCTGGGTTGGGTGACGGCAGTTTCCTCTCTCCTGAAAAACACAGGTAAGATTTTTCTTATCATTATCATTACAATGTTATTCTGTTAACCATATTCAATATTTGGATTGCACATGCTCGGGTGTCTTGACCTGCTGTGTCTCCTTCCTCCGCTTCACACATCTGCTGCAGTGCCCACCACGTTCACTGCAGCTCCATCCCTAGAAACCACATCAAATTCTCCCATGATACCAGAATCTTGCCCTACAGAAATGATTTGGTTGACAGTGGCCTCATCCCACCTTTCCCTTGCCAAGATCCTTCTCACACCCACACCTTTGGCACCACAGGAACGGGTGAATGACGGGTGCCCCTGCAGGGGTTGTCAGAGGGTTGAATAGGGTCATCCTGCAAAACTTGGATGCTGCAGAAAAGAAAAAAAACGGGAGGGGGTGAACAAAAAAGAGAAAAGAAGAACAAGAAAGAGAGAAGAAATAGGGCCAGGATAGAGTAAAAAAGAGAAGAGAAAGAGAGAAATGTTCTTTTTTGAAAACAGCGGTCACTGTGCAGTGTTCAGGAACATTACACCATCAAGGCTGAGTCAGTGGTGGATGACTGGACTGAGCTATGGGTTCACAGCAACAAGCAAAAACCCAAACAAAAAACACAGAATAACATCAGTACCTTCATTTTCTCATTTGTAGCTATGGACTATATGACAGTGGAACACATATTAAAGTGTAAAAATAAATAAAGCCTAGCACTCACACTATAGCTAAATAATCCACTTACACTGGTTAATATCACATAATTCAAATGCAACTATAGAAAGTTGTTACTGAATTTGAAATTGTGAAGCTCAACAAAGTTTTATATTGGTTAGGCAAGTCAAGACATATCATTTTAACCCAATTTAGTATTATTATGTAGCAATTTTGATCATTTTAGCCATTCATTGTGAACAAAAAGAGGCGAAAAAAGAGTGAAAGAACCCAGATAAAGGAGAACAGCTCATTCATTTTGGGTGAGAGGGACAATGCTGGCTCAGTCTGTTTGCATCTTGAAATACAAAAAGTCACTAAAGGCTGGGTTTGAGATATATACAATGTTATTTTTATGACCTCCTTCATGTCATCAATCAGGTAAGTTACAAGTCCCTTGCTTCAGCTGTTTAAACAACATGCCTAGTTAGCTTACTCACTATAATGGGATCGGTTCTTTAGAGCATTAGCACTATTGCTCATTATGATGTTGCTAGGAGTAATAAGTGTAATAATTAATATCTGTAGTGACATTGCCAAAATTCACTTCAGTCTGTTTGTTTAAAAGTTTACATTTGAATTATTTTTAATTGTGATTATATTCATGTCCTTTTCTTTTTTACATTAATATGCAACACTTGTTGATATGTTAATATTCTTGAACATGTTCTGGTTAAAAGTTATTTATTGGTTTCATATTGCTTTAAATACTTAAATACTGAAAGGATATGTGTTATCCTCTTTTACTAATATTTGTGCAATTCATTTTCTAAAACAAAGCCTTTTACATAGTTAATGACTGTTTTTATATTGTTTTTTTATATTGTGCTGTGGTGAAAGGGGGGGGGGCACCCACTGAAAGATGTTATTTAAGGTCCCAAAACTTCTTGAAATGCCCCCCCCCCCACACACACACACACACACACACACACACACACACACACACACACACCAAAGCACAACTATAAATGTCAGCTAGAAAATCACAGTGTAGCCATGTAGCTCAGTTACAAGATGAGAAATTGATAGTGAAAATTATAGACTCATGTTTGGCGCAGGCATAATCTGGGCATCCAGCCAGTTTATTGTGATGAACCCCAAAATTGCTCAGCAAAGTACTCCTACAGCATGGCCATCATTACTCATCATCTTTAGGGATCAGGTGGAGGTGGGCGAAGTGTTGAGTGCTGGCAAGAGTGCAGGCAGCACTCACAGGTGCAAATAATTGGGTTAATTAAAAGACTGAACGGTTTCAGTGTGGGCAGGGAAAGGGAATAGTAGTTTTAGATCTGAACCAGCTAGCCTCTTTCATAAAAGGACAAGGGAGAAAAATATATTAACCCTTGTGTCGTCCTAATGGGTCAAATTGACCCCATCTGTTTTGACTGTTCCTTCCTTTCCTTCCTTTCTTCCTCCCTCCCTCCCTCATTCTCTCCTTCATGTCTCCCTCCTTTCCTTCCTTTCTTCCTCCCTCCCTCCTTCTCTCTTTCTTTGATCACCCCTACCTTCTTCCCTTCCTTCTTCCCTTCCTCTTTTCCTTTCTCTCTCCCTCCTTCCTTCTTTCCTTCCTCCCTCCTCTCTTTCTTTGATCCCCCCTACCTTCCTCCCTTCCTTCTTTCCTTCCTCCCTCCCTCCCTCCTTCCTTCCTTTCCTCCCTCCTTCCTTCCTTCCTTCTTCTTCCTTCCTCCCTTCCATCCTTCCTTCCTTCTTCCTCCCTCCTTCCTTAACTCGAGGACAACAGGAGGGTTAAGAGATATCAATTACATAAATGAAGAATCAGAGAGGAACACATGATGTAATCTTCTTACAGTAAATCATTTTTGTCAAATCATTTTAAATTGGATTGGCCTGCAAGACTATGTTATGGTTTCTAACCAGTGAAGTAAATAAAGTTGACATGTGAGTGAATAACGTTTGAGAAAGTTGGATGCTTCAGTGAAAAACATTGTGTCTATGTCTATAAAGATATACCACAGAGATTTGTGATGTATAATGATAGTGATGATTAGCCTTGGTATTCCCATGCTCTCATACAAGCAACTGTCCACTTCGCTCTGAATGTTACCATGGCCACCATGACAACATCTTCGCCTGAGATAGGGAACCCTTTATATCTACAGTAGAGGAGGCAGATTGTCTTCTACAGAGCCGCCATGTGTCACCACCATGTTTCTACAGTATCCCAGAACAGGCAAACTAAACACTCCTGAGAGGGCCTATCATGTTTTCTGTAAGCTCTCCCACATCCTTGAAAGGGGGGGAGGGGAGGGGGGGTATTTAGTTGGTTTCAATCATGCCACTATATCTTACAACTGGTCTTTTAAATGAATTGTACCTGTCTTTAGTTGACTTAATTTAACACCTACTGGTTTAACATTTTCAGGACTCACAAGATGACTTTAAACTAAATATTAAACTTCAGTTATTAAGTCAAGCAAGAATATCTTCCATTTCTAAATTGAAAAAGCTGAATATTTTACAATGTAGGAGATTATGAAAAACACAGATGTTTCTCTGATGGTTTATTTCATAAAAGATGATGCCACACATATTACTATTGCATTGTCTTTCCAAATGTGAGTTTTATTTCATATTTCCCTGCTTGTATGTAGCCATTTGCAGTGATTTATGAAGCACCGGAGGCTATAGCCTAAAATGATGAAAATGCAATGCAACCTTTGCTAAAAAAAAAATAGGTGCTCCCCTTGTCCAGGATACAGCTCTGTTGAAATAGCTTATCTTCTTCCCTTTAATAGATGCTCTGAAGTTAAATCTACCTCAGTTGTAGGACCCATTGTTTTGATTATGTGTGTTTTAAAAGGTTTAAAAGGATCTTGAGGTTAAATTCTAGTTAAAGAGTCATGGCAAAGATAAATGGCCGCCCGTTTTGCATGCCAAGCAGAAGTGAGGTGAAGAATGTATATGCATGAATGACCTTGTTGGTTTTATTCCATTACAAGTTTACATTGTGGACACACGGTGCATAATTTAGCTGAATAGAAAGAAAGTCTAACTGATATTGACATTATAACTGATAGGTTGGCTCACTTCAGTTTATTAATAAATGGGACCATATGTGTAAATGTGTGTATCTATGCAACTTTAAGTGGCTGCAGGGTCAAATAATTGGTCCACTGTCCGCCATCTTTATTTACACATGCTATATAATTGTGTTGTGTGTGTATCAGAGGCAGGTGGTGGTGGTAGGGGGCTAGATGTTATGTTAGTAGAATATGTATTAAGATCATAAAAAAAAGGTCTAAGATGTTTTTGTGTTTACACACCTGCCGCATATTATGCAAATGAGGATTTCTCTGTGTGTGTGTGTGTGTGTGTGTGTGTGTGTGTGTGGGCATCCAGGTTTGTGTTTCTCATTCCCTGCAGAAGAAGCATCAGAAATGTCAAGTAGCCTCAAATGGCCCATTAATCCCTGTGCCTCACTGGTGGTGGTCTGCAGAGATATTTAGCATGTTATGTGACAAGATAGCTTGATGCTCACACACACACACACACACACACACAGACAGACACACACACAGACACACACACACACACACACACACACTGCGTTGGATTAGACAAGGACACACATTCATACAAGGACTCATTTTCCACTTCTGTCTTTTATATCTACATCTATAGAGCTGTGTATAGGTTTGTCTACTCTAAATGCATCCGATGAAACTTGAAGCCAATATTATATGGCATCCAGGATTTCCTGATATATAGATTTCCAAAATCCAGCCAAAACTGAAGAGTGTTTAAAATCACCATACAGTTTATTATATAGTTCCTTCTTTTGGGGCTCTGTGGGAACAGGTCAGTAAACTATTTAGCATTTAGTTTAATATTTATTCTAAACTTTATTCATCCAGGGAAAGTTATTTCTAACAATGCCCTTCTTCACATTCCTAAACTTACATTTTGTATATTCAGCATAAACAGGGACCTCATATGAATCTCTGAGCTGCCCCATCGAGGCAGTTGGGGTTTAAGTGCCTTGTTTTCTCTGTGCTTGTTTTTTGCCAATTCTTGGGATCAAACAGATGATCCTCTTCTCAAAAGCCTTCTTCTCTCACATTTAGGTCACTGCTACACAAATTGATGAGAATTTCAGGCTAGTACTCATGGTTATGTGCAGTAGATGGGTAGACAACCTCATGATTATATATTAACAACCTTGAAAACAGCTGGGTTGTTTAGGTTGAGACAGCTGAGTATCTGATATTGTTTGTTTTTGGGAACCAATATGGACATTTCTGAGGTTCACCATCAAGCAAGTGTTTCATCTTATCTCCAAATGAGTTCCTGTCTTGATTATAACAGTTTCAATCAGTGCTTCCACATACAACACCCAAGTCCTCCAGAGTCCTCCTCATCACTTCTGAAAATGATTAAATCTATACATGCAACCATGTGCTACACTGTGATATCAAACATTAGTTGATAATGAGTAGAGTGATATACTATGGCCGTCTTTCTCTATATCCTCAGTGGTTTTAACTACAGCATGCTGGAATCATACACTTCACATTATTGTGACTGAGATTTTTGAATTAGCATGTTTGTCAGACACACAGTGCACAAATAAAACACCAAACACTGAGCCATGGATATTTACAATGCCCCCCCCCAATAAGTCCTCTAAATTACACAGCAAAACACGTCATTGGTCCATGCTCTCTGAAATGACACGCAAGCATTTTCCCATCTGATGCTCCCCTCGACAGGATTAGGATTGCCATTACATAAATAAAAGCATTTTATGATCTGAAAACACTGTTTTAGTATTATTCTTTCTTTTGTTTGTTTAAGGTTTGGTTAGGATGAGCCACAAAATCAACTTGATTGATTGAGGGAAAGATAATTATACGCATTAGATAACTATTTGGTTAAAGTTTGGGGAACACCACAATTTGGGTTTAAATGATTGATTTGTTAAGGTTAGGGGACCTTCGTCATCCTGGTTACAATAAGTAACCCTCCTGTTGTCCTCAGGTCAAGGACAAAGGGAGGAAGGAAGGGAGGAAGGAAGGAAGGAAGGAGGGAGGGAGGAAGGAAGGAAGGAAGGGAGGAAAGAAGGACGGAAGGAAGGAAGGAGGGAGGAAGGAAAGGAGGAAAAGAGGAAGGAAGGAAGTAAGGAGGAAGGAAGGAAGGAAGGAAGGAGGAGAAGAGGAAGGAAGTAAGGAGAGAAGGAAGAAAGTGAGGGTGCAAAGAAAGAGGGAAGGAGGGGATGAACAAAGGAAAAATTAAAGAAAGAGGGAAGAAGGAAGGAAAGAAGGAACAGTCAAAAGAGATGGGGTCAATTTGACCCAGGAGGACAACACAAGGGTTAATACTTGGTGAATTCCATCCGGTCAACATTGGTTTGACTGCGGATAGGAAACATGAAAGTGCCCCCCCCCCCCCCCCCCCATTACAAGAGCTTTGTCACTCATTACATCCACTAGAGGGTTTTATGTTTTTTGGGGTACTATTTCATGAAAAGGACATTTCCACTTTGTCTTACTAGCTCCGACCTCATGATACTGTTGGGGAAACATCTGGGACAAGTTAGTACTCACTCATAGAATATAATTAATTTATAGTCTCCTATCCCCCTGACATGTTAAACGTCTCTGTAGAAGAAACAAAGAAGGACAAACTCTAAACAGACTGACCAAGGAATCAAACTAGAGTCTGTGTCTCTCCGACGCAGCGGTGCCAAACGCTGAATCCAACCTAATAAATGTTGTATCTGGGGAAGGATTTGCATTTGTTTCAGAGATAATGAGTTACTAGTGTGTCAGATTAACTGATTCTTCTTCTGAGGAACACAACAACTAACTTTAATTAAACCAGATTTTTTTGATGAACCAACACATACAGTCGTCTTCTCAAGTAGTACAGCAGCTGGTACTTTAGATGTCAAGATGAAGTCCTTAATTTATGTACTTTTAATGTTATTTTTATTATTGATGTTTCTACTTTATTTGTAGCATTCCTTAATTTTATGTAGTTTTAACCCTCCTGTTGTCCTCGAGTCAAGGAAAGAAGGGAGGAAAGGAGGAAGGAAGGGAGGAAGAAGGAAGGAAAGGAGGAAGGAAGAAAGGAAGGATGGAGGAAAGAAGGGAAGAAAGGAGGAAGGAAGAAAGGAAGGATGAGGAAAGAAGGGAGGAAGGAAGGTAGGAGGGAGGGAGAAAGGAAAAGAGGAAGGAAGGAAAGAAGGACAAAGGAAAGACGGAAGGGAGGAAGGAAGGAAAGAAGGAAGGAAAGAATGAGGGAGGGAGGAAGGAAGGAAAGAAGGACAGAGGAAAGAAGGAAGGGAGGAAGGAAGGAAATAAGGAAGGAAGGGAGGAAAGAGGAAGCGAGGAAGGGAGGGGAGAGGAAAGAAAGAGAGAAGGAGGGAGGGAGGAAGGAAAGGAAGGAAGGAAGGAGGGAAGGAAAGAAGGAAAGGAAGGGAAGAATGAAGGAGGGAGGAAGGAAAAGAGGAAGGAAGGAAAGAAGGACAGAGGAAAGAAGGAAGGAAGGACGGGAGGAAAGAGAGAGGAAGGGAGGAAAGTAGGGGGGAGGAAAGAAAGAGAAGGAGGGAGGGAGGAACGGAGGAAGGAAAGGAAGGAAGGAAGGAGGGAAGGAAATAATGAGGGAGGGAGGGAGGAAGGAAGGAAAGAAAGAAGGAGGGAGGGAGGAAGGAGGGAAGGAAAGAAGTAGGGAGGGAAGAAGGAAAGGAAGGAAAGAATGAAGGAGGGAGGAAGGAAAAGAGGAAGGAAGGAAGGAAAGAAGGACAGAGGAAAGAAGGAAGGATGGACGGGAGGAAAGAGAGAGGAAGGGAGGAAGGTAGGGGGGAAGAAAGAAAGAGAAGGAGGGACGGAGGAAGGGAGGAAGGAAAGGAAGGAAGGAAGGAAGGAGGGAAGGAAATAATGAGGGAGGGAGGAAGGAAGGAAAGAAAGAGAGAAGGAGGGAGAAAGGACAGACGGAAGGAAGGAGGGAGAGAAAGAAGGAACAGTCAAAACAGACGGGGTCAATTTGACCGGGGAGGGTTAGGTTAGTTACATTTTCCATTTTCCCCCAAGATGTTCTGTATACATGAATTATAAGAAATGGGTGGATGCACTGTAAAGTTGAATACTGTCATTTCTAAAAAAAAATTGAGAGTACTATCAGTGACTTCTTCCTTTGGCCCGATGCCCAAACTGTTCCTGAATAATAATAATAATAATAATGGGCATGATTGATATTGTTTTGCTTGGTGCCACCCCGCGAGACAAACAAAAACTCAACAACAACTGTGAGTGTTCATATTCCAATTATTTAGCAGCTAATTATTCATTCCCCTCCGGCTTATACTGCAATATGATTGACACCAAATAAATACATACTGTAAATAAAGATGGTGAAATCCTTCTTGCAAGCAGTTACACACAGCTAAAAGAGATGTATTGCTTGCCAGGCTGACGGCTGGTGTCGGGCTGTTACCGCTATTTCACTCACAGCACCTTCAGGCACTCGGAATAAAAAGCACCCGCTTACATTCACTTAGTGTGTAAAACATTTTATAGTGTATTTTCTTATTCTTACAAGTCATGGCCTCGGGGTAAAGAATTATTTGGCACATTTTCATGCTGAGGGGAATAAGTAACCATATCTGGGGTGGGTTTCATTGCATTGACAATAAAAAAGGGAGAAGATGGGCATGTGTTAGTACCAGAGAGAGAGAGAGAGAGAGTTTCCTTCCCTCCTTCCTTTCCTTTCCTCTTTCCTTTCCTTGACTATTCCTTCTTTCCTCCCTTCCTTCCTTCTTTCCTCTGTCCTTCCTTCCTATTTTCCTTTGTCCCTTTCTCCCTCCCTCCCTCCTTCTTTCCTTTGTCCCTTTCTCCCTCCCTCCCTCCTTCTTTCCTTATTTCCTGTCCTTACTCCCTTCCTTCTTTCCTTTCCTCCCTTCCTCCCTCCTTCTCTTTCTTTCCTTCCTCTCTCTTCCCTAACCCTTCCTTCTTTCCTTTCTTCTTTCCTCCCTCCCTCCCTCCTTCCTACCTTCCTTCTTTCCTCTGTCCTTCCTCCCTTCCTCCTTTCCTTCCTTCCTTTCTTCCTCCCTCCCTCCTTTCCCTTTCCTTCCTCCTTTCCTCCCTTGACTCGAGGACAACAGGAGGGTTAATGAGAGAGAGAGAGAGAGAGAGAGAGAGAGAGAGAGAGAGAGAGAGAGAGAGAGAGAGAGAGAGAGAGAGAGAGAGAGAGAGAGGCATTTACAGACACAATGGGAAGTGGAAAAAAGACAAGTTGTTTCTGAGTAAAAGAGAAAAGGAGGGAGTGATACATATAAATGAATTGCAAAGTCGAGTCTATCTACATTCAGTCAAAGCATACTACTGACTCAGCTGGGATGATCAAACACATCTTGTCTTCTCTTGCATGCACACTTTGTCTTTATCTCTTCTGTCTTTTCATCTCTGTCTCTCTGTCTCTCTATTCTCACCCTGTTCTTTTCCACTCCTCTCTTTCCAGCCCCCCTTACTTTTTTTTTTCTTATCCACTCTATCCCTGTTGTTCATGCCTGCAAAGCTTAGTGGGGCATAAGACAGCATCCCCCAGAATTTAGATTTATGTGCTGCAGGGTAAAACTTTTCTGCAGTATAACAGAGGCCTTATCCACTTATATTTTATA
This sequence comes from Scomber japonicus, assembly GCF_027409825.1. Lineage (NCBI taxonomy): Eukaryota > Metazoa > Chordata > Actinopteri > Scombriformes > Scombridae > Scomber > Scomber japonicus. The sequence continues at coordinate 31,507,006 of NC_070583.1, read as the reverse complement.
TCTTTGATCCAATCAAAATGTAAGTACTTCAGATATCTACTTATCAGTCTGTTTTAGGTGTGGAGGTAGTTATCAAGAGATTCTACAACATTTTACCATTTTTTTATCCGAGTCTTTTCTCTACTTCAGAATTCACATCTGAAAAAGTCACTAAACTTTGGTGTTGTGTCTCCCATGTCTCCTCTAATGACTCATGGAGTACGTGCCAGACTGTAAATACTATAAATAGCACTATATAAATGCAGCCATATATCAGGATGCCTATGTTGATCCATCACTATGGCGTAAACTCAACATGTTTCAATAACTGTAGGATGGATTACCATGACTGATGATTTCCAGAGGATTAACCTTGATGACTTCAGTGATCCTTTGACTCATGTCTCACCACTAAGTTGTCTTGTGGTTCTAAGTGAAATATCTTGATAACGATCTGAAGGATTGCCATGAAATTTAGCATTTAGATAACAGGTCAATAATTACCGAGATCACCATCTTGATTATCTCGGTAATTATAACCAGTGGCGGTTCTAGCTTGTATGAGGCAAAGCACCCTGCTTCTCTCCTCATCTCCTGCTTCTGACTGAGAGATCTTCTCATAGTCTAGGCAGAATTTCTGAAAATGGGCTTATTTAAAGTGGTGGAGGCATTTTGTGAATATTTATAATATACAACATTTCTAGTTTAAGGGGTGCTGAATCCAAATCTGCTGTATATGAAGCTCAAAAATGCTCCGAAAAGCTGAGTAGTTATTCACTAAACAACTATTTTTGCAATATCTAAGCAGTTTCTTCACATTACATCTCAAATATGAATATGCCATCGGATTGCTCATATAGGAAAACCTATAAAAGCACACTCAATTAACGTTAACCTTGTCTAGTCAAAAAGATACACTGAAAAATAGATTTCAGCCTGGCAGCGGCGGCCATGTTGGATTTCTCAATTTTGAGGCATTTTGGGGCATTTTTGAGCTTCATATACAGCAGATATGGATTCAGCACCCCTTAAATACCCTTAGAAATGTTGTATGTTATAAATATTCACAAAATGCCTTCGGGGTTCTGATTTTGTGAAAACTGACCCTGTCTATCAGCAGGTAGAAACTTCTAGTTCACAAACTATAACGAGGGCGCCACGGCAACAGGTTTTAACTGATCTACATAGTGATGTAATATCAGTATGTCACTGAGCAAATGAGCGACAGAAAACCAATTGTTTTTTTTTTTGGTTTTTGTTTTGGTGTGCACAGTCTGGACGGCTTCTCATGTCGCCCTTTTCAGAATCGGCCACTGATTATACATCAGCATGTTAGCATTGTCATTCTGTGTTGGCATTTAGCTTGACGGCCTGCTGTACAGCCTCACAGAGCTGCAAGTATGAGGCTGTAGTCTTGTTATCCTTTCTGTCTGACTTTTCCACCTTTTCCTTCTTTCTTCCTCTTTCCATATTTTGGTTTTTCCTTTTTATTCTATTACCTAACCCCATAACTCTTTCAACATAATCCTTTCCTCTCTAGCCATTCCCTTTTCTGTTCATCTGTTTCCTCTTCCTTCTTTTGTCTCATCATGCCTCTTCCTATCTACCTCGATTCCCTCTTTACCACCCCCCCACACCCCCCCTCCCCTTTGTTACACTCAACTCTCAATACCTTTCATCCTTCGTCCCCCTCCACTCCTCACTGCTTTGCCTCCTCCCTCTTTCCACTGTCCTCTAATCATCTCTCGTCTTTTAATTTCCCTGGCAGACAGCACCAGTGCTGGTCCATTTAGGCACAGGCTTTTAATTAGGAGTAGGCAGATTAGGACGGCCACTCTCCAACCTGCTAATGGTGTACATGCACACAAGAAACCCCACGTACACACTCACACTCACCACCATGCCACCTATGCAAACCCATGAGCTTGTAAGGGCACTGCCATTTATTCAGAAATGCTATTTCATTGTTTTATGTTTGCCTTGTTTCATGTGAGCGAACACTTTGGTGAAAATATGCCAGCACCTAACTAAAGTAAATCAGTGCATTAAAAAGTGATTGTAATGTTTTGGCATATTAATACACACACACTTTGTCAAACACTGCCTCTGGGGAAGGCATTATGTGACTATTCTTATGGAAGACAAGAGTAATGTCAAGTAATTATTATTTAAGCTGCCTTTACCTCCTGTTGCTGTTGTTATAGTAGTAGTAGTAGTAGTGGTGGTGTGCTGAGGTTGTGAATATCAGAAGGTGTTGGTGTGATATTTATAATGTGTAATACAGATATGTCAATCATTGTTATCATGGTTTTGATTCACAGCTACAGATCGGACCCATCAGACCTCTCCTGACGTAGCTGTTGGGTCATGCTGGGGCTTTAGAGGATATATTACAAAGCCTAAATGATTTGGTTTAAGCGTATTGAGCATCAATATGGCAGATTGACAAGCACAATAACGACAACGGTTATTCTTGTTACAGTATAATTTTCAACTGAAGGCTTAAAGTAATCCCAATTAATCAGGTAAAAAGCCAGTACTGAAAAGAAGGATTTATGACTTCAGGGAAAGCGGTCTGGTGCGTGGGAAGAACAAGGCCAGTCGCAACTATTGTAACCTCCTCATTCAAATTAAACCGATATCCAATGCATAGCTGAAGTGTGAACAACTTGTGTCATTAACCCTCCTGTTGTCCTCGAGTCAAGGAAGGGAGGAAAAATGGAAGGAAGGATGGAAGGAAGGGAGGAAGAAAGAAGGAAAGGAGGAAAGGAAGGCATGAAGGAAAGCTGGAAGAAGGAAGGAAAGAAGGAAGGAAAGATGGAAAGGAGGAAGAAGGAAGGAAAGGAGGAAGGAAGGATGGAAGAGAGGAAGGAAAGGAAGGAAGGACAGAGGAAAGAAGGAAGTAAGGATGGTAGCAGGGAGGAAGGAAGGAAGGGAGGAAGGAAAGGAATGATGGAAGGAGGGAAGGAAGGAAGGAAGGAAGGAAGGAAAGAAGGAAGGAAGGCATGAAGGAAGGACGGAAAGCTGGAAGAAGGAAGGAAAGAAGGAAGGAAGGCATGAAGGAAGGAAGGAAGGATGGAAGGGGGAAGAAAGAGGAAGGAAAGGAAAGAAGGACAGAGGAAAGAAGAAAGGAAGGAAGGAAAGAACAGTCAAAACATACAGGGTCAATTTGACCCGGGAGGACGACAGGAAGGTTAAGTACTTGTGATGTCTGGTGTCATTTCTCAGAATATCAGATATACAGATGTTGAGACAGACATAATACTAGAAAACAACAAACAACATTATAATAAAGCCGATTCTTCATTCCTACTGTGAAGTTAGAAAAACTCAAAATATATTTAATCCAACTTGTACCGAAGGAGATTATCACAGCTGACAGGAAAGTTCACTCTCTATCCAATCTAATTCTGCATTTCCACTACAGCTACTGCAGATTAGTGATAAAGCCTTATTTAGATTAGATGAAATGTGTGCTGCTTCTTCCCGGCGGCACATGATAGAATATAAACACACCTCTCCTGGGAGGGAAAGGTTTGTGTGTGTGTGTGTGTTTGTGTGTGTGTGTGTGTGAAGGGAACGAGTGTTATAACATCCTAAGTTGGTCATCAAACTTTTATCTTACTTTTGCTATGATCTCATTATATTTGCATTTAATTATTTATTTTATATACATATTTAATTAATTAATTAATTAATTGACTGTCGTCCTCCTGGGTCAAATTGACCCCATCTCATTTGACTGTTCCTTCTTTCCTCCTCTTTCTTTAATTTTTCCTTCCTTCTTCCCCATCTCCCCTCTTTCTTTCTTTCCTTCCTTCCATCCTCCTTCCTTCCTCATTTCCTTCCTTCCTTCCTTCCATCCTCCTTTCCTTCCTTCCTTCCTCCTTTCCTCCCTCCCTACTAATTTCTTTCCTTCCTTCCTCTTTTTGTCCTTACTCCTTTCCTTCCTTCTTTCTGTCCTAAATTCCTTCCTCTTTTCGTCCTTACTCCTCCCTCCCTCCTTACCTTCCTTCCTTCCTTCCGTCCTTCCTTCCTTCCTTC
>NC_070583.1:31454795-31502483 GCF_027409825.1 Scomber japonicus | reverse complement strand
TGTCCAATCTCAAATTAAATAATGCACAATTTTTGAAATAAACAAATAAATATGAAAAATATGGCCGATATAAAAGTGAAATTTAAAAAAAAAAAATCATAGTTTGTACACACACTTTTCCAAAAGTTTTCGGTAATTTATTTTAGATACATGTCGAAATAATAACATGTCTTTCTTTTGGCATCTTCTTACCATGTAAAGAGAAAAGGGTCTCTGAGTGTTGATTAAATAGATGACAGTCAGAGCACATTTACACTTATTACTGTAATGTGTGGTAGCCACCCACATGAATGATAAAATATATAGTGTGGTTGAAATGAGATTTAATTTTTTCTTTCAAACACATAGGAGCTAATCAGCCAGATATAGGCACTAATTATAACCAAAGAAGAGTGACAACTATGAATAGAGGTAATTGCAATGACGTTCAAACTGCAACAACAGTCTCATTGTGTCACACCTCAAAAATAATATCTGCTGCAGAACAGGCCTTCAAAATAAAACTCCTGAAGTGATTTAAAGACATGGTAAGGATTGCACTGAATGGTATATATTCATTAAGGTACTGGGGTGAAGGTGCTTTTTTATAAATTATAAGATTTTTTAGTTGAAAGAAGTTTTGGGGTTTTTTTTTTTAGCTTTTAATGAAGTGCAAGAGAGATTCATGGATAGGTGGAGAGAAGATCAAGAGATGGGTAGATCATCAGAGTAGTAGGGAGGAAGAGAGATGGAGGCAGAGGTTTGTGACCGCTACATTAGCCTCTATGCTTGTTTCCCTCCAGCACCATTAGCATATCATTAGAAAACATCTGAACTCACAGATGTTGGACTCTTAGCCTGGCAGGCTTGCTGAGCAGCCAACACACACATATACGCACATACACACACATACACACACACACACACACACATACACACACGCACAGACACACAGGCTCACTGCAAAATCTAGTCTTACATACTGTGTGAACTCCCAGATGTTTTATGTTGGCCTGTGGCAGGATCAGAGAAGAGGGAGAAAGGAGCTGGCATAGATCTGACTAAGAGACCTGACTGAGAGATACACAGCGATATTGTGTGGGCATCCATTCAGTAAAAGCACAATATATTAGATGGATATATACACCCAACAACACCTGCCTGTCTGTCTATTCTCACATGAATTCAAATGCATTCTACAGTACATACATTTGTGTTTGTAAGTAAGCATGAATTTGCATCAGTGCGTGTGTGTGTAGGTGTGTGTCTGTTATGAAGATTGTTTATAACCATCTGCCAGCCTGTGGGAACAGTGCTGTCTATGATCTATCAAACAGTCTGCTTTTAGTCTCCCTACCTGGAACCCAGGCTGAGCATTTAGACAAGGTGTGTGAAGATCCACGACCATAGCATAAAAGGGTAATCATTATCTGACAGGTACCCAGGGATGGCATTTAATGGTTCTGGCAACTAGCCCAGCTAAGTCATTTGCCTGCCAGCTCTATACCCTCTCCACAAGGATTCATCAAGTATGAGGTGATGAGGACAACCTGAGACACATGCAGACTCAAGTACAGCAAGTACAGATTGTGTGAAGCTACAAAAACAAACAAAAACATAAAACTACTCTCATTTTCTACATAGTCACAAAAAAACTATAAAATTACAGCAGTTTATGTCTTCAGAGCAAAAGAAGAGGATTGTGGGAGTTTTAGCTAAAGCACAGCACAAGACAACAATCTTTGAAATGAGATCTACTCAGGCTGAAATACATTTACTCTATAATGATTTTATCGATAGCAAACAAATGCAGAAAGTGAACTGGCTAGTCAGATTGATAATGATATTACATCTGCTCACAAAGCTGAGCAGACTCATCCAAAAGATGGCAAGGCTGCAGAGTTAATTCCCTGATGGTGTATTAGTTAGGAGTAATTGAAACACAGAAAAATGTAAAATGTAATCCTATGGACTTTAGCAGAGTACAAACCTAAGATTCAGTATTATACAGGATGTACTCTTGATAATTGATCATTTCTATAATTGTTTAAATCATGTGATGGAGCCCTTATACATTCCTAATATATAAACCTGTGCACACATAATAGATATAGATCAGAGGAGTCAAATTCAGTTTCATTCAAGGGCCACATACAGCCAAATTTAATCTCATGTGGGCCGGACCAATAAAAAGATGGAAGGAAGGAAGGAAGGAAGGAAGGAAGGAAGGAAGGAAGGAAGGAAGGAAGGAAGGAAAAGGGATTAGGAAGGAAAAGAAGACAAGAAAGGAAAAAGGAAGAAAGGAAAAGGTGATGAAGGAAGGACAGAGGGAAGGAAACAAAGAAGGAAAGAAGACAAGGAAGGAAGGAAGCAAGGAAGGAAGGGAAGGAAACAAAGAAGGACAGAAGTAAGAAAGGAAGGAAGGAAAGAAGGACAGATGACAGGAGGGTAGGAAGGAAAAGAAGACAGGAAAGAAAGTGGGCCGGATTGGACGCCTTGGCGGGCCGGTTCTGGCCCACGGGCCACATGTTTGACATCCCTGATATAGATACTCCCTACCATTTATTATAATTCATTGCACATGAAGAACTGGTGAAGGACATTGAGTGCATTCATTGTCTCAGTGTGTGTATAATCCTTTTCCAGCTGTGAAAATAATTACCTGTAATTTACCTGAAAATAAGACTTCAGTGTATTTCATCCAATCAGCAGATCATGATAGAAATTTAAAAAAAGATCAGCACTCTTCTACTAGATCAATTATTTCTATTTAAATACTTCTTATTTTCATTTTTATACTCACGTAATGAAGTAGAAATATATCCAAGTCTTCTGTGATCGTTCTGCTGGCTTGTTTTTTTTTCTTATGCAGGTAATGTAAATGAAAAAATATCTTCTTATAAGGAAGGAAGGAAGGAAAGGAAGGGAGGGAGTAAAGGAGAGGAAGGGAGGAAGGAAAGGAGGGAGGGAGGGAGGGAGGGAGGAAGAAGAAAAGGAGGAAGGGAAGAAGGAAGGAAATTAGGGAAGAAAAAGGGAGGAAAGGAAGGAAGGGAGGGAGGAAAGGAAAGAAAGGAGGGAGGAAGGAAGAAAGGAGGGAGGAAAGGAAGGGATGAAGGAGGGAGGGAGGTAGAAAGGAAAAAAGGGAGGAAGGAAGGAAGGACAGACAGAAGGAAGGAAGGATGGAAGGGAGGAAGGAAGGGAGGAAGGAAGGAAGGAAGGAAGGAAGGAAGAGTCAAAAATAGACAGGGTCAATTTGACCCTGGAGGACGACACAAAGGTTAATATATTGTGAAGGTGTTGATCAAAAACAAAAGTAAATACAATCCATCAGGAACATTTGACTTCCTGTGTGAGTATACGTGCAGCATGTTCTTCACACATTAAACACTGTCATTGTTTACCAAATCCAAAACTAAATTGTTCCCCGTCCAGACAGAGATGAGCACAACTGTGCCGGCTTAATGGTTGAATTACTAGCTACCTCACAGATCCAGCTGCCGGTAATTTAGCCTGACGTTAATTCTTGCCGGTAGCCATATTGATGCTGCACGCTGCCACTCTGTCACTGAATCAAACCATAATACCATTTATTTACAAGTCACGGTTTATCTGCACAGAGGGCTCTAATTTGACAGGACTGGGGAGAGACTGAGTGGAGTCTGTAACCACAATGAGCATGCTAGTTCAATCAATCCTAAGTGTGTTCAATACAGACCTTCAAAGCTCTTCAAAGGCTTGTTAAACTACAGGATGTGTGGGCTTCTGCTTTAGCCTTGCACTGTTATGCAGTGAGTTGTTTTCTTTCTATTTGGACCAAAAAATGTTAATTGATTTTCAAAAACATAAGAGCCATCAACAACCTCTTTAGTAACCCTCCTGTTGTCCTCAGGTCAAGGAAGGAAGAGAGGGAGGAAGAAAGAAGGAAAGGAGGGAGGAAGGATGGAAGGAAGGGATGAAGGAGGAAGAAAGAAGAAAGGAGGGAGAGAGGAAAGAGGGAAGGAAGGAAGGAGGGAGGGAGGAAGGGTGGAACGAAGGAAGGAAGGAAGGAAGGAAGGAAGGGGATGTAGGAAGGAAAGAAAAGAAGCAGGGAGGGAGGAAAGAAGGAGGGAGGAAGGGTGGATAGAAGGAAAGAGGGAAGGAAGGATAGAAGGAAGTAAGAAAGGGGGATGAAGGGAGGAAAAAAGGAAGGAAGGAAAGAAAATAAGCAGAGAGGGAGGAAGGAAGGGCATAAGGAAGGAAGGAGAGAGGAAGGATGGGAAGGGAGGAAGGAAGGGCATAAGGAAGGAAGGAGAGAGGAAGGATGGGAAGGGAGGAAAGAAGGAAGGAAAGAAAGAAAAGAAGCAGAGAGGGAGGAAAGAAGGGAGGAAAGAAACAGAACAGTCAAAACAGACGGGGTCAATTTGACCCGGGAGGACGACAGGAAGGTTAAAAGAGAAGGTTCTTTTCTTAAATATAAAGGTGTAGTTCACCAGGAAAGTTAAAAAAAAGCTTCTTAGCATAAAAATGAGAGAAACACCCATGACTATATTTCATGCCCGTCCATTCAAAAGTGTTGGAACATGCTATCCATCTTTTCAATGACAGAATCAGCCTTAAGTCACAATTGCTGCAGCATGTTATAAATGCACTGTTCACCCGCTGCCATTGGCTTCCATTGATCCTCACCTTACTTAGAGTAATGCGACGAGTCCCCAGCTGCAACCTCACAGTGTAACACCATCAATTGATTTGTATCTGCTAATGTTCTTTTTGTCTGTTTCCAATAAGATACAAGATAGCTGCTGGGGTTATGGGGGGGGTGGGGGGAGTGGGGGGGAGACGAGAGTGAAGAAGAGACGGAGAAGGATAGCAAGAAAGACAGAGGGCAGGGGGACAGCAGAAATGTTATTCAGCAGAAATAAGGAGGAAAGTAATGATTTCGCTTTGGTGCAGGAGGCCAAGTCAGAGGAAAGGAAAGGCTCCAGGGCAAAAACAAGTTGATAAGATAAAGGTGAGGGTAAGGAGAAGAGAGGGCTGGTGCTGGTGGATACTGATATTAACCAAATGATGTACTAAATAAAGTGCAGGAGGGTTAGAGGGAAGGATGGAAAGTTGGAGGAATACAGTCGAGAGGGATGAGTCATAGGTAAGGTGGAGGGATAATGCTGAGGAGCTGCGGGAAGTCTGAGAAGGGTGGGGAAGGAGGAGGAGACGGGACATTTAGATTGATGAGTCATCACATGCAGGGGAGGGGAGGAAAGAGAGATAGAGGGATGAATGGATGAATAACAAGAGATGAAAGTGGAGGGGAGGAGGGTTATTCTTGTAACACTTCAAGCAGGGGTGGTGACAAGTTCACTGTGGATGACTGCTGGCACGGACACAACACAACACCTGGGACACAATCTCTAATCAGCATTTAGGAATTGGTGGAAGATTTTAGATATATTTAAATGAACACACACACACATATACACATACAATACACATATATAAAGAGAGAAAGAGAGAGAGGTAGAGAGAGAGACATAGAGCCACCATATGTCGTTATGTCATGAGAATGGAGGAGGCTACTAGCATGGTGTCCATTAGTGTGTAAAGCACAATCTATGGGAGGTCATCCCATAATAACCACTGGTGGTGCATGATGACAGCAAAAATAGATGGCTTTAGGTCAAGGAAAGATGGGGGAGGACTGAATACACACACACACACACACACACACACACACACACACACACACACACACACACATCTCTTACTTCCTCTATTTTATTACTTTATTTTGTGTCACAGAACTCTGATGCATAAATATGCAAATGTTGCACTGCCTGAGAGTAGGGTTTGTTTTTTTGTTTTATTTTTTTTTTATCTTATCTGTCCATTTTAAACACAAACTGACTCTTCATCTCGTCTCCAAGGTTTCAGGTTATTGTCTGCGGGTGCCACAAGGTCAACTGTAAGGGTTAGGTGGAGATGACAGATACAGATAGGCGAGCGTTACTAATGCTGCGTATTGACTTGCACAGAGCTGAATGTAAGTGTAAGGGTGTCACATTGTCAACTATTGTACCAAAGCACGGAGTACATTTATCATTCCTTAGGTGGAATCACAGGAGCATGAAATGGGTGGTCTTTTCAATTATGTTTCACTACTAAATGAGGAATAAAATCAGTAATGCTGCATTTTTCACTGTTCATATTACTGAGCTCACTGTTTGGCCTGTGGAGTTCATGGCAATACCAACTTTAAATAGTTGGGATGGGGAACATTAAAAAAAGGCAGAGGGAATATAAAAACAATTAGATGCTTGCACATATACATTTTACAAAACTAATTTCTAAATATTAACCCTCCTGTTGTCCTCAGGTCAAGGAAGGACATGAGGAAGGAAGGAAGGAAGGAAGGAAGGAAGAAAGGGAGTAAGGAGGGAGGGAGGGAGGTTGGAAGGATGAAGGAAAGGAGGAAAAGAGGAGGATGAAGGAGAGAAGGAAAGGAGGAAGGAAGCAAGGAAGGAAGGAAAGGGAGTAAGGATAGAGAGAGAGTGAGAGAGAGAGAGGAAGGAAGGAAGGAAATGAGTAAGGAGGGAGGGAGGAAAAGAAGAAGGAAGGAAGGAGAGAAGGAAGGAAGGAAGGAAGGAAAGGAAGAAAAGAGGAAGGAAGTAAGGAGAGAAGAAAGGGAGGAAGAAGGTGAGGGAAGAAGAAAGGAAGGGAGTAAGGAGTGAGGGACTGAGGTTGGAAGGAAGGAAGGAAAGGAGGAAAAGAGGAAGGAAGGAAGGGGGAGGGAGGAAGGAAGACAGGAAAGAAGTAAGGAGGGAGGGAGGAAGGGAAAGGAGAGAAGGAAGGGAGGAAGGAAAGGAAGGAAGGAAGGAAATGAGGAAAGAGGTATGGAAGGAGGAGAGAGCAAAGAAAGAGGGAAGGAGGGGAAGAACAAAGGAAAAATTAAAGAAAAAGGAAAGGAAGGAAAGAAGGAACAGTCTAAAGAGACGGGGTCATTTTGACCCGAGAGGATGACAGGAGGGTTAATAATAATAACTGTTGAACATGGGTCTTTCCAGTTTTTCTGATCAGGTATTGAAATGATCTAGTCCGGTTTTGCAGGCTCTTAAAAAACATCTGAGCTGCTGGCGTTGGTCCAGATAGACTCTGGCATGTTTTTATCTCAGGCCATTAGAGACGAGCCATAAGACTTACTCTCCAAAACATGTGCTGCTGTTTGGCTAAATTGATTATAATCATTCGGTCAAACACATTTTGCACCACAAAATAGATTTCTCAACCAAAGTCCAAGTGAGAGGTAACAGTTTCTTCTTTAACAACGCTATCAGTGTCAGTTTACACTCAATACAGTTTGAGTCAGTACAAAGAGTGTCTATTACCACATGCCTATAAGACTCTCCGTTGAGGGGTCTTTATTACCAAGGTGGTATATTGACTGTGACAAAGTAATTTGACTTTGGTCAATCCAGCAGGGACAGAGGATGGCTGGGAGGCAATGGGCATATGGATGAATGCGTTTAGATGGAATGGATACAGAGATATAGATTAGAGATACCATATGGGAGAATCAGCAATATGTTTCTGTTGTGACATTATCCATATTGACTTGCCATGACAGAAAGGTGCATACTATACTACCATGTGTGTAAAGTTCAGTGTCTTAGTGTCTATGTGCTTAGCTGAGCTGTGTGATAACATAATGCAGGCTGGACATTAGCAGTAGCATTATTTGTTTTGTGCAGCCGTGTGGAGTTTTTTGAATTGATGCTCTCACTGAAAACAACGAAGACAGAAGATGCAAACATTTTGGAAGGAAGTAATACATATAATTTCCAAACCCATTCCCTTCTCCCTAAATGTTGTATTTTAAAGCTTTTATCCTGAAAATCTCTCCTTAAGATCACATGAAATCAAATTAATTACTATCTGCCTTGTCCATTCAAAACGTCTCATTGCCTTGTATTGGAAACATATATCATGCCCCCCTATTAATCATTGTCTGAAGGAATTATCATTATCATGTCTATCTTTAGAGAAGCTGACTTATAGTATTAAACATAGACTTTGTGAATTCTATAACATCTGGGGCCTTTTCTTACATTTTCTTGAAAGCGCAGATCTGCAGTGTGCTCTTGACCCTTGACCTTTGACCCTTGAATCATATTGATCTACACTGACTATGTAATCGTCTGTGCATGTTTCTGTTTTGTTGTTGTTGTTTTAATGGCGTTGCACTGTATGCTTGATTTTTTGGCTCTATGTATCCTTATTTTTTCTTATTTTCCATTTGCTTATTTAATTTTCCCTTTTTTTTCTCCTTTTTTTTGGACCTTGATGGACGAGATCCTGGTGGGTGGGGTATTTGAAGTTCGTGTTGTATGTTTATGTCATATGTTTATAGAAAACGACGAAGACTAACAAAGACTTGATTCCCAAAATGTCTGCTGAACTAGCTTATAGTTTACATTTTTCTTTTTAAAAGATACATAATCAAAATTAATTGTTTTCTGAAGATTGTTTTACTAAAGTTTTAACATATTCAATTAGTTACACATTAGTAGCACTTCTAATATTAGCATATGAGAGTGTACTGTAACATTGTACTGTAATCCGTTGCTTGCTTTTAGTTGTCTTTCTTTCCAGTAAGAAGGATCTTATTCAAGAGGTTTCTTTGAATAATAAGTGATGGAGAAAAAAAAGCTGAGTGTTCATAATATGTTTTCTAAGAGCCCTTAGAAGTTAGCTATTAGGGTGTCATGTGGAGTTTAACAAAACATTTCTTTTAAAGGATATCTTTAAAGGACCCAACAAGCCAAAAAGAAAGATTCCCAAAGGGAGGTTTCAAAGGTAACATGTGGAAGTGTACATATGTGCATGACAGGAAGTGAACTAGAGATAAAAATATACTTTATGTTTTCCATATGCAATAGGCTTATATAATGCAATTGGAGAAAAAGAAGTGTACCATAACCCCCAGTACCATTTACAGCAGGGGTATCAAACTCATTTTCATTCAAGGGCCACATACTGCCTAATTTAATCTCAGGTGGGCCGGATCATTAAAAAGCAGGAAGGAAGGAAGGAAGAAAGAGAAGACTTGAAAGAAGGAAGGAAGAAAGGACAGGTGAAAAGAAAGAAGGAAGGAAGAAAAACAAGACAGAAAGGAAGGAAGGAAGGAAGGAAGGGAGGAAGGAAGGAAGTAAGGAAAAGAAGGAGGAGAAGGAAGAGAAGACAGGAATGAAAGATAGGAAGGAAGGAAAGAAGGAAGGAAAAGAAGACAGGAAGGAAGAAAGAGGACTTGAAAGAAGGAAGGAAGGAAGGAAGGAAGGACAGATATAAGGAAAGAAGGAAGGAAAAAAGAACACAGAAAGGAAGGAAGAGAATTTGCAAGGAAGGGAGGAATAAGGAAAGTGGGTCGGAATGGACCCCTCGGCGGGCCGGATCTGGCCCACGGGCCGCATGTTTGACACCCCTTACCTTACAGTTAAACCTGATATCCTATGTTGGAAGTACAAGCATGAAATACAGTAACTCACAGCTAAGAGAAGAAGTCATTATCACATTCAGTTAGCATTCATAAATAAGTAACACAACGGTGTCAATAGACTCCCTTTATGAGACATTTCTCCTCAGTATCTTCTGTCTTCTATCTGCAGTGACTGTAGGCTAAAAATAAAATGACAATGAATCACCATTATGATCACAAACACGATCAAATTATCACACAGATGGCTTAACCCTGGTCTACCAAGAAAAGTTTGGCAAAATGACTTTAAATGAGTTTCTCTGCACTACACTCTGCGTTATAACTCATATAAAGCTAAAGCAGAGCAGCCTGGATCTATTATGGCTGCAGACTTTGTTGTTCTGTAATAAATAACAACCAGGTGAAATCTTCCTATACTCATGTTTCTATTAGGTACTATCAGGGTTCCCAAAATGTTTCTCTCTAATGCTGATCTAGTCATTCATGTCTTTTAAACAGACATCACATTTTTAAGAGACACTGAATTGTGAATGCATTCGTCTCTGTCTCTCTTTCTGTATTTGAAGCATAATGCCAATATACAGGCAAAAATATATTAGTTTAATATTAACGGCTTTAATATTGTGGGATGCCTGCTTTTTCCATGCCCTGCCCTTTTGTATTGACCTGTATCTACATCATATTTCTGTCCCCTCAAACAAAAAACATAGCTCAGTGGAAAATGTTATATTTTAAGATAATTTTGGGATTAAAATGTGAAGATTTGTAGCCAGAATCTTCATTCAATTAATGTATATGAGGTTTAGTGTATCACTCTTGCAGGCTGTCTATTGTTACTTTGGTGGTTGCTATGGACAATGCTGAATCTTTGACTTTGCGGTGTATAGTTACCTGAGCTGTTGTGACAGTAGTGTTAATTTGTGTAACTGTTTGATGATGTTTTCTTTCATTAAATAACTTCGATATTGGAGTGCACCAGGGAGGAATTCATGATGCGGAAAATACTGTCAATCACAAAGCTTTAAAATTTGGATTTCAAATTCAATTGATCCCCAGAAGAGTCCAGAGAAGGTTCAGAAAGAAGACGGCCATGGATGTGAAAAAAGAACTGAATACATTCAGTATGAAGATGAAAAACCTGCCACATCCTGATGTAAATGAAAACATACTGCACATGTTCAATAGGCCCAATGCGTCCATGGAGCATGCTCAGTAGAGACTTAGAGAAGGTGCACTTGGAGTCATTTCCTCTAAAATGGCACAAAAAGCCCACATGGCACACATACAGGAAATGACTCTATGTGGGCCCTTCCAAGCCCTCCGGAAGACCGCTTGGCTTTGAAGCTGATCTGACATTTCAGACTAACTGTAATTGCAGAATCACGTGATGCTATTTGGCCCTAGAAGATCCCCTCCCCCTCCCCCCCATAGACTTACATTGTAAAGGAGACTTCTGTAAATCAGCAGATACTGGTCTCTGACTGGCTAGTACCGCTTGCCTTTGTAGGTTGGGTTGATTATGTTTCGGCATGAGACGGGAAATTAGTTAGAGTAAGCCAATCAGAGTATAGGGCGGGTCATGATGTCACCAGCCTGGGGGACTACATCCATATTATTTAGTCTACGGCTATTACACTTTTTAATATGAGCTCGGGTTACTTATTAAAGCATGTGTGAGATACTGTCAATTCTTGTATGTTCCTGATAGCTCATGAGGTAGGCCTGTTACATTAATGAATGAATTCACACTTTTTCATGGATGGGTTAGTCATCATAATTCATGTTCTCTTACCATAAAGTGTTGTCTGAATTCAAGTTTCAAGTATGAACTGTCAGGAAGAAAGAAAAAACACACTACGTGTCATTCAATACATATGTTTCTTAAGCATGCACATCATGGTGCCATGGAGGCCAGTTAAGAGTTGCAGTCTGCAGCACTGTAGGTGATTTGACTAATTAGCACCACTTCATCCACAGATAAGTAAGTAATCAGTGAAGTCACACTGTGTACTGTTGGTTTTCAGCAATACCTGCAGATTCCCTGCTCTCAGTGGCACATGGTGTGAGAGCAGTGAAGAGCCAGTTCTCTGCTTCCTGCATGGAGCTCAGTTTGATTTCAGCACCATGGACAGAGTCCGTCACTCTGATGGGAAAACTGGACGCTGACAGCATGAAAGTTCAGGATAACTTGTTTCTCTGTTGTTTTCATGCATTTTAAATCTCTCTCCTCACACATCACTCACTATCTCGTTGTGTATACCTCACGTTCAATAATCAATCAGTGCACAGAGATTGACATGCCCCTGCCCAGTGAAGTGGATGTCTTATGGGCAGTTACGCATTAGATGAATCTATGTTTAATTGACTGTACTGCCTTCTGTTTAGTGTATAAAAAAACAATTTTAAAATAAATGTGTAGCTGCCTGCTGTGCATACTGATCTACCGTAGAGGAAGAGCTGATTTTAAGTGAATTAACATCCTGCCTATGAAATGTCGAACAAGCATTTTTTTTCTCCCTCCCAGGCTTTGACTTACTAGTCTACTCTGCAGCCGACCGGGAAAACCTCTCAGAGATGGACAGACCGCATCTTTCAATGGGACAAGCCGTGAAGCATCCCTTACGTTTTACCACTGCGCTCTCCACCGGGTGTAACTATGCGATCCCAGACCGTCTGTCAGCTTTACCGACCTGCTACCAGCAAGCTACATAAAACGACTATGAGTGGGCTGTAACATAATGTACTCTATGCAATGATTCTTTTTTTCTCTCCACCGTTTTCTTTAAGCAACATAACACATTATTATTATTATTACTGCCCTTTCATTGTGTTGCTCGCCGTGTGTTGAATGATCCTAGCTGCTTTCTTCCTTGTGAGTCTCTATTTCTCTCTCCGCTGCCAGATGTTTTTGCTCATGAGGTCGTAATGCTGAAATAACGAATCTGACTGGGTCCCCGAGGCGCATTCAGCGTCCCGCAGCTGTAGGCGGCCTGAGGTTTCCCTCTGTCAGCTGGCATGTGTGCTGCTGCTTTGGTGGGACACTCGCAGTGTGGTTTGGACACGGAGTGGACCAATGGGCTGTAATGCAATTATAGTTGTAGGTGCAATCAGAACCTCTCTTTCTTATTTTCACTTAATCTTCATTTGCTGTTTTTTATGGTTTCTCTCTTACGCACGCACAATGTTCCGTGGGAATGGTGACAGGTGAAAATATGAGCCCTGTTTGGTTAAATGTTGTCAAAAGCACACAAAGTGGGGCTAGGAATCAAGTCGAGAGCGCAAAACTCACGCAGATCCTCTTTCATGATTTTCCCTCTCTATGTATCTCGACCAAGCCTTATCATAATGCTACAGCTATGAGAGTCAGTGTTACGGAAAGTTAAAGACGGCAGTCAGGGGGAAGGGGAAAGTGGGAGATGGAGAGGAGGTATAGAGACAGAGAAGCAGACCCACTCGCTGAGAGAGAGAGAGAGAGGGAAGGAGAGAGGGGGTGTGTGAGAAGGAGAGAGAGAGAGAGAGAGAGAGAGAGACGGGGCGCGCATGTCCAGTTCCTCCATGCAGACTGTTCTCCCAGCTCGCCAATCATTCTAACGAGTTTCCCCACTCTTTCTCTTCCCGTCTTTACATGTGCACCGGACACAGCTCTCTCTCCTGAGCGGACACTGCGGGGGGAAGAAGCGACCGGAACCCACCATGGAATAGGAATACATACTGGACAAAACGGGGGAAACAAACCTCTCTCTCATCTTTCTTCTTTTTTCCCCCCTTTTTTCTGACGCATTTTTCTCTCTCTCGCATCTCCCCCTTCCCTCTCGATGTCTCTCAACAGTTTCTGAAGGGACTGAAGGAAAGAAAAATGAGGATTATTATTTTTTCTTGGCACTTTCTGGGGGTGTATTCCGCCCTTTGGGGGCTGGCGACGGGTGCTTTCCCTAGCTCAGTGCAGATAGGTGAGTTGGAGGATTACGGATTTTACGCACGGACACTCAGATCTGACACACTACACTGAATATTAGTGGATTTTAGCGGACAGCAGTCACCAAGAAAAAAAGGGGTGCACCGGGACCCCCTGGCACCCATATACAAAAAAGCATGCAGGAATATTGGAACAAGAAAACACACAAGTGTAGAAACATTTTTTCCTCTGGTGTCTCTTCTGATTCTTGTTTTTATCCAATATATTTTGGGTTGAGGAGAGGTTGGTGTGTCTTCTCTGATGTGACTCAAATGGTTTATAAATGCACACAAACTCACTCTATCATCCCTTTACTGTATTTGCGTGTATTTTAAAGGCTGTTCTGTGCTCATGAATGTTTCAGCGAGCTTTGTTCCCTTCTTGTCTTCTTCAGTGTTTAGACACTGCAGTATTCTCTCTCTCTCTCTCTCTCTCTCTCTCTCTCTCTCTCTCTCCCTCTCTCCCTCTCTTTCTCTCTCTCTCTCTCTCTCTCTCCCTCTCTCTCTCTCTCTCTGCCCTTTTCCAGTTACCCTCGTGTCAGTGCGGGAGAAGCTTGTCTTTTCACCCGCCTTATAGATCAGAGATAAAGTTAACAAAATCTGGATAATCACTGGTTTGCTCAGAGCATGTGAACCACACATGCATAGGATCTCTAACCTCTCTCTTAGGCACACACACACACACACACACACACACACACACACACACACACACACACACCATTCATGCAGGCATGTGTGTGATAATGAATGCGCTGCATCACTCCTTGTGGGGGCAGTTGGGAGGTCCTATAATGAGATTCGGCTCCTTGACTCTGTCTCCCTATAGCTGCCAATAAACTTAATACGCTAAATATTTTCTGCTTGGTACACACACATACACACACATACACACACATACTTGCACTGTTTTTTCAGGCATGCATGTGCACATGAACAGTATGCATGCACACTCACAAAATGCACACATGCATTATATGGGATTCACTGGCACAGCTGCAAATATGCATCCACATACATGTGCAGCATGCAGAGGCACTACACAGTGGACATGCACCTAACACACACATACACATTGCTGTGCAGAAACACACACATGCACACTTTCTTTTCCTCCCACTGACTGTCCACATACATGATCATTCACTGGGTTCTCCAGCAATTCACTTGAGGAGTCATTTGCATATCTCTGCATTGCACACAAGTGTAATGGAAACACAGACAGTTTCTTTTTGCATATTTGTGTGTAGGAGAGAGAGACAGAGACTTGACACAGATGAGAATGTTTGTGGATTTTTTTTGGGAGAAACTGGTGCAATAAGATGTCATGCTGGGACATATCTTGACTCCTCATCTTAGAGTGTATGTGGTTGAATGTTTGTGTGTATGTGTGTGTGTGTGTGTCTCTCTCTGTGTGTGCATGTGTGCTCTAAACAAGAACCACAAACCCATTCATTCCAGATCTGTAATCAAAAGCAGGACAATTGATATCATTTATTTGGCTTTGCTTTACTTTCTGGGTAGATTTTCCCATTAATGCAATCTTAAGTTATAGTGAGCTTTGCATATTACCCACACACACACACACTCTCCAGCTATATCATCTGTTGTGTGTGTGTGTGTGTGTTTCATGTCTGGCTTCGTGTACTGGTCTACTTCTTTTCTTGGATGCAAACATTGAGTATGAATGCGACTCAGACAGACACACAGATAAATGACATGTTATAAAGTGACAATTGCTCGGTTCAATATGCTCTGCCTCCCGACTCCTCCCCTGTCATCTTTTCTCTCTCTCTCCCTCCCTTTTCTCCCCCGATGCAATGTCAAGGCTTCACAGGCTGCCAGTGTAATCCAATTCAGTTGAGTTGACTTGAGTCTGATTCAGTTAAATCACATCAGTTTACTTCAGTTCAAGGCATGAAGCAATGTGGAAGTAATCAGATTAGCATAAACAAAAGAGTGTATCAGTGTTATCAAGAATATACAATAAAACAAGTTTTAAGCAGTTAATACAAATATGATTAATGAAATGAACTCTGAGCATGGTTAGGATATGATAGGTAATACCATGCTTTCCTATTTGAGTCTTTAGTTTTCACAAAATATTTTTTTTTCTGTAAGTGTTTTTCAATACATTGATTATGGATCTGTTATGGTTCTTCTATTACATCTGACAATCAAGTCATAGTTAATGGGTCTGGATAATGTTCCAAGTCTCTCTTTCTTTTTCTTCTTTTTCCTCTTTTCTCTTTTAATTTAGCCTATAACAATTACACCAGAGGTGTCAAACTCATTTTCATTCAAGGGCCACAAACAGACCAATTTGATCTCATATGGGCCGGACCATTAAAAAGAAGGAAGGAAGGAAGGAAAATTAGGAAGGACAAATGGAAGGAAAGAAAAGGAGAAGGAAGGAAAGACAGGTGGAAGGAAGGAAAGAATTAAAGTGAGGAAGGAAGATAGAAAAGAAAGGAAAGGTTGGAAAATAAGACAGGAAGGAAATGAAAGGGAGGAATGAAGGAATGAAGGAATGAAGGAAGGAAGGAAGGAAGGAAGGAAGGAAGGAAGGAAAGATCTTTTTTCTCTTTTCCCTTTTAATTTAGCCTATAACAAGTACACCATATGTCATATTTAATTCCTTTTCAATTCACACCCGTGTAATTGCTGGTATTAGATAGTATATAGTTTATCAGGCTCAGAAAATAGAAGAAGTCCCTCTGGGCAGAAAGCCTGAAAAGATCACATGACCCTCCACCCCCCCTCACCCCCCTCCCCGCTTTCAATTTGTAGAAGCTTTTCTCAACATGAATCTGAGGTGGTGGTCTGCCAATCTTAGCCACACTAGTTCTCTCCATCTCTCTGCTTCTTAATTTGGCCTCTAATATTTTGGACTCTACACTATCAGCTTTACTGTGTCTCATCATCATTTAGTCAGATGGAACATACACTACTGACGGATGCTCTCATTTTTAAAGGCCAGCTGACATTTTGCACCCACCTCCCTCTCCCTCTCCCTCTTTTTTTTTTTTTTTCAACATGGCCAATGATCTTTCTTTTATTTTGCTGACACTTTTTGAGCTGGCCTTCCTCTCCTGTTTTCTTTTATGTCCCCTCCAACTCATTATCTCTTTGACTGCCTTCATTTCAGCTTATTTGTCTCTCTTTTCTTCTCCGCTCCTCTCCCCTCTCTCTTTGATATCATCAATGAAATGCGCAGTGTGGGTATCCGTGTCTCTTTTTGTATTCATGTTTGTGTGTGAGTACGCACTGAAAGACAAATTACCTTTTTCTAACAAAGCTAATGAAGATCTTGGCTTTCTTCTCTTCTCTTCCCTCCCTCCCTATCTATCTTTCTTTCCCCACATTACTCCCCTTCTTCCTGTCTCTTTCTCTCCTTCTCAACACACTCCTTTCTGACCCTTCCCCACTCTGCAATAACTCACTTCCTCTCCTCTCCATCATGTTCTTCTCCACCTTGCCCTTCTCTCTCCCTCTCTCTCTCTTTCTAGGTGGGTTGTTCATTAGGAATACTGATCAGGAGTATACAGCATTTCGACTAGCTATCTTCCTCCACAACACCAGCCCTAATGCTACGGAAGCTCCCTTTAACCTGGTCCCACATGTCGACAACATAGAGACCGCCAACAGCTTTGCAGTCACTAATGCATGTAAGTATTTGAATCTATGTGTGAGTGAAAATGAAGATGAGAGAGTTACATTTCTCTATCGTGCTCTCTCTCAGTGTGTTTGTGTCTCAATCTCTTCTCTCTCTCTGTACCAGACTGTTGGATAAAGATCACTTTAATTAGGATTTTAGGTTGTTTAAAGGATCAGACTGCAACTTTATTATCGTTGCCACGCAGGATGCTGCAGCTAAGCAGTCTTTGGGGAACTTGGTTTGAAAATTAGCTTTTCTACAACAGTTGCTGAACAAATTGTCTTTTTTTAGAAATGTTAGTTTTAGGCACTGTGAAGTGCTTTTTAACCCTTGTGTCGTCCTCTCGGGTCAAACTGACCCCGTCTCTTTTGACTGTTCCTTCTTCCCTCTTTCTTTAATTTTTCCTTTGTTCGTCCACTCCTTCCCTCTTTCTTTGCTCCCTCACTTCTTTCCCCACTTCCTTCCTTCTCTCCTCCCTTCCTCCCTCCTTCCTTCCTTCCTTCCTCTTTTCCTCCCTCCCTTCCTCCCTCCCTCCTTCCTTCCTTCCTTCCTCTTTTCCTCCTTCCTTCTTTCCTCCCTTCCTTCCTTCCTTCCTTTCTTCCTTCCTCTTTTCCTCCCTCCTTCCTTCCTTCCTTCCTTCTTTCCTTCCTCATTCCTTCCTTCCTTCCTTCCGTCCTTCTGTCCTCCCTTCCTTCCTTCCTTCCTCTTTTCCTCCTTACTCCCTCCCTCCTTCCTTCCTTCCTTCTTTCCTTCCTCCCTTGACCTGAGGACAACAGGAGGGTTAATATTACCAACGTTTATGTCAAATTCTGTCCAACTTCTCCATACTGTATGTTATTCACTATACCCAATTATCCATCCCATTGGCAAAAATGTCAATATTACCAATATTACCAATATTATCAATATGCAATCACTGTAAAATTAATCCAAGGAGAGCCGCAGACGGGACTGAAAATGCTCAGCTCAGAGGGAAACAAGTGGTGCTCATATCCTCCTTGATCTTTTGAAGGATGACAAATAATCTTTCCCCATCCTTCTCTGTTTTCTGGGAGTTGTGATCTAATCCTTCACACACCCCCCCCCTCTTGTGACCTGGAAGCTTACAACAGAGAGTTTTTGATAATTGTAGTGACAGGTCAGTGTTAACAAGGCTATGTGGGAAGCCTCAGCAACAACTCAGAGCTGCTCCGTGTGCTACAGGTGTCTGTGTGTGCATGCTGAAATGGTTACCAAGATAAAGATTTACATATTTTGTGATAACAATATGCACCAGTTCGGACTCATTTAAAGGGTTATTTCAGGTGAATTTAACCATAAATCCAGTGTTAGCCATTTACCAGTGTTAATTGGATGTGTCTTGTATGACTATAGTGGACATTACATGAAGATTAGACTATGAATGTAATTTCCATCCAAACACAGTATAACACCAGAACACCATCTTAAATTGAATTTGTGCTCGCTTGATGTTCTTCCTCCACTTTGTCCAATATTGCTGTTACACCATTCGCCATTTTCCTGCCCTTCCCTGCACTTTACTGTGTATTTATATGCTTTGGTTATATGGGCTTTTTTTCTCTCTTATGGATGCTCGATTGGTTGTTTGAATGATATAAGCATTATTCCTTCAATTGGATTGTCCTCTTGGGATGGCACTTCCCCCACACTTTACTGAAAATGATGTAACTAATCATATTATCATAATTAAAGCAAAGATTACTGGGATCATTATTGTTATAGTTTCATCATGCAGAAATATGTGTGTGAGCTCTCCTTACTCTCTGGTTTGTGGCTTTAACCACTCACTGTAATCTAAAAGCCTACATTATGGTTAGGTGTGTCTCTCTCTGTGTCTCTGTGTGTTTGCTCCTGTGTGTTTAAGTGCTGTATTTAAGATGGAAACACTCTCTACAGGATACTCTTTTGCTAATTCTGTTATTCATCTGCCTCCCGGTGAGAGGAGTGAGTCTTTTTCGTGTTGGCGCATGAGAGGGGACGAAGGTTGTGCTGTTACGCTTAATGAGTTGAATTTAGTTATTGAGTAAGTTTGGTTTATTTATCTACACTTTGCTATAACAGAAATGAAAGAGTATGTTTTTTCCCTTGCTGCAAAACGTGAAGAGGTTCAGTGTTGTCCACTATTTGGCAGTGCATGTGTCGTCCTTACAAGCTGAATGTCCCTCAAGGTTATCGTATTATATCAAACCCCTCCATTAACACTAGTCCTATGATACATCCATCTTATTTTGGGGGGATTTAAAAGAGATTGCATTGAACTATTTTACCTCCTTATCTCATTAAACTTTAACAAATTGACCAATGGAGCTGTTAACTAAGCATGGGAACAAAATCAATACAGTATATATTACAACAATACAGTACATTGTATCATTATGTTTAACAAGATTTTTCAAATATCTCCAGGTTGTACAGTTCATGAAAGTCCACATAAGCAGCTCCACTGTCAAACAAAGCTATTAGAAACGTCAAAGAAACAGTCATCAGAGGGGTGCTTTAAAGTCTGAAAGGCCTTGAATAGCTGATAGTTCTTGGTTCATGTTGTGTTATGCATGAACACAGTTTATATTGCTAGAGGGTATTATTATAGGGTTTAACCTCATTCAAATGCAGGTCGCATTAAATTTTAAATCATATCAGTGTAATGCAATTTCTAAGTTGGTTTGTCTCCTGTATTGTGGCCCAACATGAATGAATAGGAAAGTTAATACAATACAATGATTGGAAAATTAACAACAATTCCTCCAAATTAAATGACTGAATATGTTTGATCATGCACTCCAGATCCAGGACAACCCATAGGAGAATTTTTTTAATGTCTTATATGTTTTATGAGGCGACTGGTGTGGTTAAAGTCTAGTTAGGTTTATGTACAGAAGCTACTTGGTCAAGATTAGGAAAGATTGTGGTTTGTATTAAAATGATAACTTAAACCGTGGTCTGGTTTAAAGCTACAGCTTCCTTAAAGCTAGGCAACCTTCATCTCCATGGCAACAATAAACAACACAACAACTGTAGTTAATTGTTATAATTGTAGTGATTTACAAAGCTGTCTCAAATCACAGTTGGAAACATGATGATTCAAAGCAAACTGTAGTTGTTATTTGAGCTGCTCCGCTTCTCTCTAGATGATGTTTCTCAAATGTAACTAAAGGTCATTTTTGGCAACTAATATCACAACGTATTCTGTCGTGTTTCCAACCCAGTCTCATGGTAGTTTGTAAAATAGTCACGAAATTGATTGGTGTCCACAGACAGGAATTTTCCATCTTTTTTCGTGTCACACAGCACGACTTTCAAACTAATGTATTTCATGGGAAGTCATTTTTCCCCTGCGGCATGTTTTTTGGGGGGACTGGGAGCACAGAAGCTGCATTGTTTTTTGTTTTGTTTTATATTTTAACTCTATTTCATCTTCATTTTGAAAATAGGACTGATCCTTGTTGTGTCTTTATCAGTCCCGTGAGCAGACCAGATAATTTGCTGTCAATTTTATTATCCTCAACATTTCTCAAGACAAAACCCTAACCCTCTGCTCCCAAACGCTGTGGGAGTGGCCGTTGAGTTTGCTGAAACCCCGCCCCCTACCAAGTGTCACCTGTCAATCAAAGTCACCACTTCTACCAGAAACATGGACGCTAGGTCTGAGAGCTTTCTGCTGCTAGCTCGGCGGCTAGCTCAGCTAACTGGCTAACTGTAGACTGTAGTAGTAGTGTGTGCTGAATGTATTTATACCTCTACAGCAGCAAGGACGGGTTAGCAGGGACGACGTTAGTTTTAAATGTGGCTAAAGTATCAAATAATGAGGTAAACATATGTTAAAGTAATCACTGTTCAAAAAGCACTGGCTTCACACTACTCTGAATAGTTCAGTTTCCAACAGCTTTTTCTGCTTTCAACCTGAGCTGATGTCATCTCGTGACAGATTTCCTTATATGGTCGTCTGTTCCAGGCACAGTGTAAGACTTTTGGGGTTAATCACACCAAGCCATGACTTGAGTCAAACTGGCACATTGACTGTTTTTCCATTACACAGCCGGCAAGTTAAATAAGTAGTGTACTTGTTGGAGGTAGACTGCTGGTCTGGAACTCTTCATCAAACATCATCATCATCACTTTGGCTGTTTCAGCTTGTACTATTCCTCTCTGTATTTTTTCTAACTGATCCACTGAACAAAAGACCTCCAAATATTTCCATATCTTCTTGTGTTCACCAGATTTTAGTGCCACTAATGAAGCTCTGCTAATTTGGTGAAGAACACTTTTAATAACACGATAAAAGTCTCCCATATCAAGCAGTAAAGCAGGAAATGTTGGGGTATTAATTGGCAGTAAAACAAATCTGATACGGCTGCACTTTCATAGGCTTCCTGAAGCTGGCCAGTCAGAACGGAGAGGAGCTCATCAAGAGGGAAGCCTTAAAGAGACAGGAGCTAAATCT
Source organism: Scomber japonicus (assembly GCF_027409825.1). Classification (NCBI taxonomy): domain Eukaryota; kingdom Metazoa; phylum Chordata; class Actinopteri; order Scombriformes; family Scombridae; genus Scomber; species Scomber japonicus. The sequence continues at coordinate 31,480,964 of NC_070583.1, read as the reverse complement.
GCCTGTTAGATGCTGAACTGAGGGGCTGCATAAAGGGCCAGTATGAGATAAATAAGGATAAGGTTTTCTGAACTGTAAATTGTGGAAAGCTACTTTAGTGGAGTCCGAGAAAAAGAAAAGAGCTGGAAATGAGCATAATAGGTCTCCTTTAAGCTATCAACTCTCACTGTTCGTCATCTTCTCTTACAGTGCCTGTTTGCCTCTTCCCATTTCCCATTTCCCATTTCTTGTTTCCCATTTCCCATTTCCAATCTCTCTCTCTCTCTCTCTCTCTCTCTCTCTCTCTCTCTCTCTCTCTCTCCCTCTCTTTCTTTCACATACATACACACACACACACTCAGGCAGGCATTGGGCCATAAGAGGAGGAGTGTTTGGAAAATGAAGGTCTTCTATGTGAACCGTCTGCTCTCTCTCCGCAGGCCACACATAACAAGCGTAACCACTTCTCTCTCTCTCTCTCTCTCTCTCTCTCTCTCTTTCTGTCTCTCCTACTTGCTCATTCTCTCCCTTCCACTGTTCTTTTCCCTCCGTTTCCTCCTCTCTGTCGTCGTACCCCTTGTCTCCCCATCTCCTCACTATTTCTCCGCTCCTCTATACTTCATCATGTCTTGCCGCCTCTCCCCTCTGCACAGGCGTGGTGAATGGATCTCTAAATTAATCCCTGACTCTTACTCTGGGTGGAGAGCAATGCTCCGAATTAGAATAGGGAATTCTGCCACTGACCTTGGCTAGTTCCTCTCTATTCTAGTATTCAGGAGGCGTGAATGGATCATAAAAATCCCTGGTCCCCATCGTTTTTCCCTATTCACTGAGGAATATAACCCATTTTCTTGTCCCAGGGTCACACATCCATATTCTCTGCTGCCATCAATCTGTCATTGTTGTTTCCTGCATGCACATGCATACCCATGTGTCTATGCCTTTTGTAGTATAGATATTTGGTATATCAAGGTATGTTTCTGTCTCACTTTCTCCTCACTGTTGTATATATGTATCTTTTTGATGTGGCTCATCCAGAGACGCACACCGTTCCACTGGGCTCACCACTGTGTCTCTATTCACTGGCTTATAGAAAATAATGCACATGGATTAGCATGACCAAAATCTGCAAAGAGTGTGTGTGTGTGTGTGTGTGCGTGTATTTGTGTCTTTTGCAGCCTGTGTGTGTTTTGCAGGCACGTGCGATGATATTTCTACCCACACATGTGTGCAAACCTGTGTGTCACTGAGGTGCATGGCCACATGTGACTGTGTGCGTGCAGTGAAAAAAATCAGCTTAGACAGTGTGTGATGAAGATAGACAGAAAGTGATAAGGTGAATTAGGGACGGAGGAGAAAGAAATGGAGAGGAAAGGATTTGTAACAAAGAAGTGGTTATGCCTGGTTTGTGGTGCTGTGGTTGAGAGACAGTGATGCTCTGCTATGATTATAAATGTGATTCTTGATATGCAGGATAATACATCTATTTTAATCCCTCTGAGGTCCAACAATAAGACAAATAAACAGTATTATATTTTATGCTGTACCTACTGCAGTAAAGATTATGATGATGATATGTGTTGGTGGCTTGGTTGGTTGATTATCGCTTTGATGCATAACCTCATTTGCCATCTAGAGTTACTATAGATTGTGCCTATAGTGAATCATTCATAAATCAATACTGTTTATGTATTATCGACTGCCACAGATTGCATTTACATGCAGACTGCACCTGATTATCTTTCCAGCCAAATAGAGTCAAACAGTTGAGAGTCAAAATCACCTTGAGGTGTCAGGTTTGTATTGTCCTTATGTTGTTAGAAGTTGAAGATAACAATAATTAATTTGGAGATATGGAGGCGATAAGGCTTTGAATTAGTCCTGTAGTTTACACCAGTAGACTAAAGTCAGTTTCCATAGTAATTTGGTGTGTGAGTCAGTCAGGATGGTTTGCATTGAATCTGTAAACTCAACAAAGGTAATTCCATCACTATCATACAAAATATTGAACCTAAAATTTGATTTATGCACATGTGTTAAGAGGTTGTATGTGGCATCACTACAGTGCAACAACTGATGTGCACCTCTTCAAAGATGTAATTACACCTACAGTAGGGGCAACAGCAAGAACCCAGAAGACTGTAATTGGTCAGTCTGGCCTGCTTATGTTTTCTACATCAAGTGACTGATTGAAAAGTCATCAAAGACATTGAAGAAAGACTCAGAAGTCTTTTTAGTAGCACACATCTATCGGAGCCATCTGCACTGCAAATCTTCTGTCCACTGCGACACAGCAATTAGTGTCTTATTCATTAGTGAAACAAATGACAAAATATAACTCAATACTTATAGATTATGATGTTACTCTACAAGTCTATGTAGCTCTTCTGCACCTTATATCACAGACTAAGCGAATGTAGATAAAGTTAAGGTGGTATTATTAAAGGGTGTGTCCAACGTGACTCACATTAACTCATTTCAAAGGTAATTTAGGGATTTTCAGTAGCTTGCAGCTCTTCCCAGTGTAATTCTAAAAGCTCCACGTTCATTTGTCTGTTTAGCCCAATTTCCACCGGGTCCGTCAGCGGCGCGTTACAGCTGCGCCGCGGTCACCGGGGCTGATAGGTACCACTATAATCAATGAGAGTGTCTCCACCGGGAACGTCTCAGCAGCGTGTCAGCAACGTCTCAGCAGCGGCTCTCGCGCCGCAGCGCTATCAATAGGTAGCATTTCTATTTTTGATGGAGCCGTTTGTAACTCGCGACAAGCTCAACAGAGCAGATTGCACCAGACAAGAAGTCAGACACTGAATCGGCATAATAAAACTTCCGTCTTTCAAAATAAAACAACCCGTGCAGCCTCCCGATCGTATTTCAGCAACAAACATGAATAAAACAGACAGATAAAGACTCCATCTAGCTACGTAGCCTACTGACACTGAGATAAGCACAAAAATCAAAGAAAATTACCAAATCAACCAAAATTGAGCAAGTTAACAAAACCGGGCCATATAGTTGTGCTGCTACTACAGTAATTACTGTAGGCTAAAGGCACTCGTTCGGATTTGATTGGGCTTCCATAATTACTGTATTAACAGTGCAACGTCATTTTAAAAGGCAGCTTTCTCTCCCAGAGCATGCTCCGCCACGCTGCTGTAACGCTCCCAGTGTGAGTTGACGCCGGGCAGAGGATGGAGTTAAACCGCGCTGCTGACGGACCCGGTGGAAATCCCCAGTTTTGAGATTATTTTCAGCTCTTGATGCCATTATTTTCCAGTCACCTTTTAGCCTTTTCCTGCTCATTAATAATGCCAAGCGTAAACTCACACAAGTTTTTTTGGCCCATGTTGACAAGTAAAATTGTTTTGTTTCTCAGTGATTGAAAGGGTGTTAATACACAATGTCGACCATGAAAACAAATTTATATGCAAACAAACACACTTCCAAAGAGTTCGTCACTCCAAAAGTCAAGTCTTAGAGCACTGGTTATAGATTCCTGGAACACTTTTCTACAAATCAGCAACACTGCTACACACACACACACACACACACACACACACACACACACACACACACACACACACACACACACACACACACACACTGCTACACACACACACACACACACATAGTCTCTCTCTCTCTCTCGCTCCCTCTCTCTGATTCATAAACATATTGATTTTCCAACCTGTCCATATATTTCCAGTTCCCCAAATACAGCATGTCTCCGTTGCTTTTTGCTAACTCACTCCTTTCATTAAATGGCTCAATAACAGCGATGTGTCATCATCTTCATCGGTGATGTTTTACATGGTTATTTGTCTTCTTAATAGCCACACTGAGGGAAATAGAGTGAAATGATATCTGAAAGTCTGGCGAAGCAGGGAGATTTATTTAGTGGAAAGCTTTCGTTTACGTTACATTATCTGGTTCAGAGCCAATAGCATGACAGGAATTCATTAATACATTATCATTTAAAGGCACCTTTACTGCAGCATTAGTTTGTTAGTTAGCCCTCCTGTCGTCCTCCCGGGTCAAATTGACCCAGTCTCTTTCCTTCCTTCCTCCCTCTTTCTTTAATTTTTCATTTGTTCATCCACTCCGTCCCTCTTTCTTTGCTCCCTCACTTCTTTCCTCACTTCCTTCCTTCCTCTTCTCCTCCTTCCTTCCTTCCTTCCTTCTTTCCTTCCTCCCTTCCTTCCATCCTTCTTTCCTCCCTTCCTTCCTCATTCCTTCCTTCCTTCCTTCTTTCCTTCCTCCCTCCTTCCTTCCTTCCATCCTTCTTTCCTCCCTTCCTTCCTTCCTTCCTCCCTTCCTTCCTTCCTTTCTTCATTCTTTCCTTCCTCTTTTCCTCCCTCCTTCCTCCCTTCCTTCCTTCCTCTTTTCCTGCATTCCCTCCTTCCTTCCTTCCTTCCTTCCTCTTTTCCTCCTTCCTTCCTTCCTCTCTTCCTCGCTTCCTCCCTTGACCTGAGGACAACAGGAGGGTTAATATAATTAAATTAATATGACCCATTTAGAGTCAAGTTTAACTCTATGTGTGTTACTGAATAATAATAATGATAAAGTAGTGGAGCTTTACGAGAAAACAAGAAAAGCAGAAAAGCAAAAACGAGATGATTTTGAGGTGGAAAGAACAGAAACTGCAGGAATTCCTGAAATCAATGCAGTCTCACCGTGCTCACACATGTAATCACAGACAGCAGGTAACAACATGTTGTTAACTAGATAAAGGAAATCTTTGAAGAGTCCTGTTGAGGTTAACAAACCTCCCGTAGTTTAATTCGTACAAATAATGCAAGATTGTGTTTTATGTGAATGTATCCTTCGGGCTAATCATTGATCTGTGACATAGAAGTCCTCTCTGGTCAACTGCCTCTTTAGACCTGCTTCATGAGTTTCTCTTACACTGAAAGCTTGCAGCAGTGTATTGTTAACCTTCGTGTCTTCCTCCCGGGTCAAATTGACCCCGTCTTATTCTTCTTTCCTCCCTTCCTTCCTTCCTTCCTTCCTTCCTTCCGTCTGTACTTCCTCCATCCCCCTTTCTTCCCTCCTTCTTTCCTTCCCCCCTTCCTCCCTCCTTTCCTTCCTTCTTTCCTTTCCTTTCCTCCCTCTTCCTTCCTTCTTTCCTTTCCTCCCTTCTTCCTTCCTCCCTCCTTTCCTTCCTTCTTCCTTCCTTCCTTTCCTCCCTCCTTCCTTCCTTCCTCCCTCCTTTCCTTCCTTCTTCCTTCATCCCTTCTTTCCTTTCCTTTCCTCCCTTCCTCCCTCCCTTCCTTCCTTCCTTGACTCGAGGACAACAGGAGGGTTAAGACTGGTGTTTTTGTGATTAGAAATAAAAGAAAGTACGATGTAATGCAGGTGAAGTTGTGAGTTCCCTGCTACTGTATTTAATATTAATAACATAAAAACACCTTGTTGTGTAATGTTTAATCATAGTGAATACGATGTGAATGTCCATTGTGTGTCATTGTTAAGTTATTCATTGATATTTTCATTGTGTTTGAGCACCAGGGCCATGCTACTTGTTCAACTGGAACAACTGGAATCAATAAATGTGTCCAAGTATTAACAGAAGCCCTCACATAGCAGCAGCAGCAATATTGTGCTTTCAATTACTTTAACCTTCCTGTCGTCCTCCTGGGTCAAACTGACCCTGTATGTTTTGACTGTTCCTTCCGTCCTTCCTCCCTTCCTTCCTTCCTTCTTTCCTCTGTCCTTCTTTCCTTCCTTCCTTCCTTCCTTCCTTCCTTCCTCTGTCCTTCTTTCCTTCCTTCCTTATTTCCTCTGTCTGTCTTTCCTTCCTTCCTTCTTTCCTCTGTCCTTCTTTCCTTCCTTCCTTCCTCCCTTCCTTTCCTTTCCTCCCTTCCTTTCTTCCTCCCTGCTACCGTCCTTACTTCCTTCTTTCCTCTGTCCTTCTTTCCTTCCTTCCTTCCTTTCTTCCTTCCTTCCTTCCTTATTTCCTCTGTCCGTCTTTCCTTCCTTCCTTCCTTCTTTCCTCTGTCCTTCTTTCCTTCCTTCCTTCCTCCCTTCCTTTCCTTTCCTTTCCTCCCTTCCTTTCTTCCTCCCTGCTACTGTCCTTACTTCCTTCTTTCCTCTGTCCTTCTTTCCTTCCTTCCTTCCTTCCTTTCTTCCTTCCTTCCTTCCTTATTTCCTCTGTCCGTCTTTCCTTCCTTCCTTCCTTCCTTCTTTCCTCTGTCCTTCTTTCCTTCCTTCCTTCCTTCCTTATTTCCTCTGTCCGTCTTTCCTTCCTTCCTTCCTTCTTTCCTCTGTCCTTCTTTCCTTCCTTCCTTCCTTCCTTCTTTCCTCTGTCCTTCTTTCCTTCCTTCCTTCCTCCCTTCCTTTCCTTTCCTCCCTTCCTTTCTTCCTCCCTGCTACCGTCCTTACTTCCTTCTTTCCTCTGTCCTTCTTTCCTTCCTTCCTTCCTTCCTTATTTCCTCTGTCCGTCTTTCCTTCCTTCCTTCCTTCTTTCCTCTGTCCTTCTTTCCTTCCTTCCTCCCTTCCTTTCCTTTCCTCCCTTCCTTTCTTCCTCCCTGCTACCGTCCTTACTTCCTTCTTTCCTCTGTCCTTCCTTCCTTTCCTTCCTTTTTCTTCCTCCCTTCCATCCTTCCTTCCTCCTTTCATTCCTTCTTCCTCTTTTCTATCTTTCCTTCCTTCTTCCAGCTTTCCTTCCTTCCTTCATGCCTTCCTTCTTTCATTCCTCCTTTCCTTCTTTCATTCCTCCTTTCCTTCTTTCTTCCTCCCTTCCATCCTTCCTTCCTTCCTTCCATCTTTCCTCCCTTCCTTGACTCGAGGACAACAGGAGGGTTTAACCGTATATATACATGCAGCACAAATAGACGGTTAGCTTTTCAAAACATCTTCTTTGAAATTCTCCTTTTCAGTTTAGGTCGATCAGCTTTAGCAAACACTATAATATCATTGCTTTGTGCACACATGCATTGAATACCGCACAACAGTATCAGCTTTCACAATTTCTCATTTTCCCTGAAATCACCAGTAATGACCAAATGCTTTACGGCTTTCTTTGTGTGTGTGTGTGTGTGTGACTGTGTGTGTGTGTTCAGTGTGTGCACATGTGTATGTACACGTGTGCATGGTAGCTTATGCGGGCGGCGATAAGTGGTCCCTGAAGAATTGCTCTGTTGCATCATTTTATTAAAGTCTCAGCAGTAATGACCAAACAGCAAGCAATATTATTAAACCATACAGCATGTTGCAATGGATCCGTACACTTGCGCCTGGTAATCTGATTTTGTTTAGTGGTACAATAAAACAGACTATTTCTCATTGTGTCTCACCTCTTTCATTAAAAAGTCCACTACCAGGGAGCGAGGCTGACACTTCACTGCACTAGCAACAGTGAAAAGACTTTTTTTAAGGGCAGTAAAATGTTCTTTCTGTTACAGACAGTGCTGAAGGCTACGAGGCACACGCTACATTACACTCAGTATTTGTCAACAGTTTGGACAATTTTTGCTTTTTATTACCAATTCTGCAATAAACAGAACAATTTGTTTTTTACAAATTGGAAAACTTGGTCCATGGTGTGTTTTTATGTTGCATCAAAATCAGAAATCAATGTCAATTTTCAAGATGCTTAAATTACACTAAGAATATTAGATTGTGCACTAATGGCTCAGTCTGCCAATAGGATCATGAATGTGTCTCTTAGGCTGTGTTCGAAACCGCATACTACATACTACATACTACATACTTCTATACTACATACTTCCATACTACATACTTCTATACTACATACTTCTATACTACATACCTCTATACTACATACTTCTAAACTACATACTTCTATACTACATACTACATACTTCTATACTACATACTTCCATACTACATACTTCTATACTACATACTTCTATACTACATACCTCTATACTACATACCTCTATACTACATACTTCTATACTACATACTTCTATACTACATACCTCTATGCTACATACTTCTATACTACATACTTCTATACTACATACTTCTATACTACATACCTCTATGCTACATACTTCTATACTACATACCTCTATGCTACATACTTCTATACTACATACCTCTATGCTACATACTTCTATACTACATACAACACACTTCTATACTACATACTTCTATACTACACACTACATACTTCTATACTACATACTAGATACTTCCATTCTATACTACACACTAAAGGACCAGATAGTAAGCAGACCGTTGACACTGTAGTAAACTACATGAGTACCCACAATGCATCTGGTTCCTACCCGAGCTGAAATCATCAGGCTGAAGCTGATTTCATTTTACCTCTAACTCTGTAAATAAACCACTTTATCCACATTTCTAACCTTTTTAGGAAGAAAGTAAGTAAGAAAGTTCCTTTCCTTTCTCTCTCCCTCCCTCCTTCCTTCATTCCTTCTTTCCTCCATCCTTCCTTCGTCCCTTCCTTCTTTCCTCTGTCCTTCTTTCATTCCTCCCTCCCTTTCTCTCTCCCTCCCACCTTCCTTCATTCCTTCTTTCCTCCATCCTTCCTTCGTCCCTTCCTTCTGTCCTTCCTTCTCCCTTCCCCCTCCCTCTCTCCCTCTCTCCCTTCCTTCTTTCCTTTTCTCCCTTCCTACATTTCTTCCTCTTTTCCTTCCTTCTCCCTTCCTTCTTTCCTTTCCTCCTTTCCTACCTACCTTCCTTCCTCCCTCCCTCCCTCCCTTCCTTTTTTCCTTCCTCCCTTATTTCCTATTTTCCTTCCCTCTCCCTTCCTCCCTCCCTCTCTTCCTTCCTTTCCTCCTTTCCTACCTACCTTCCATCCATCCTTCCTTACCTTCCTTCTTCCTCCCTTCCTTCCTTGACTCGAGGACAACAGGAGGGTTAATAGAAGATATGAATTGAAGTCAACAGAGGAGGTTATAGTTCCAACGAGTCTTTTGATAAGTAACTAGTAATGGTTTGGGACTATGATGTCACTATCGTCTGTATGTTTCACTGCTGTTCATTAACTGTAGATCTGACGGTTGGCATACAAAAAGCTTTAAGTTAATAGAGTGCAGAAGTCTATGAAACAGCATTTAGGGAATCATACTGATACTAAAGCTTTTTTTGTGGATCTCATATTAATGAAATTCATTTTTTGTGGGTCTGCAGTTCCTTAAGGCAAGATGAGACAGAATGAGTCTCATTGCAGGTTTTACAGACTACCGAGCCTGAAGCTGAATGAGACAAATTCTCCCACAACACGTTTTGATGATTCGTCCTGTTCAACCCCGGCGATGATGTCGAAGTAACAATAATGAAAACATTTAATTATCTAGTTGTTGTCAGATTGGAAACATGTAGCAGAGAGATGGAGGGATGGAGGTAGGGGAGGTGGAGGGGGGGGGGGGGTTGGGGTTCTCTCCGCATGTTGATATGAATTGCAGGTCAGCACTGTATTCTCTTGCCTTGTTTGTTGAAGCCTCGGTAGTAATGAACAGTGAATAATATTATTAGATCATGCAGTATATATCTCAATGAATAGCCGCCACATTCCCTCCAGGTAATCTGACTTCATTGGGATAAAAGACAGACACACAGACACTGACCCACACCTACACACTTGTATACACACACACACACACACACACACACACAGTAAGAGCCTCCACTGCCTCTGTCTGTATTATGTGTTTCATTAAGACCCCTGTGTTCCCATTGGGCATGATAGCTGTGCTGTAAACAGAAAAAAAACTCCTTCCTTCCTTCCTTCCTTCCTTCCTTCCTTCCTTCCTTCCTTCCTTCCTTCCTTCCTTTCTTTCCTTCCTTGTTTCCTCTGTCCTTCTTTCCTTCCTTCCTTCCTTCCTTCCTTCTTTCCTTCCTCCTTCCCTCCTTCCTTTCTTCCTTCCTTCCTTCCTTCCTTCCTTCCTTCCTTTCCTCCTTCCTTCCTTCCTTCCTTCTTTCCTCTGTCCTTCTTTCCCTCCTTCCTCCTTCCTTCCTTCCTCCTTCCTCCTTCCTTCCTTCCTTCCTTCCTTCCTCCTTTCCATCTTTCCTTCCTTCTTTCCTTCCTTCTTCCAGCTTTCCTTCCTGCTTCCTCCCTTCCATCCTCCCTTCCTTCCTCCTTTCCTCCCTCCCTCCTCCCTTCCTTCCTCCCTTCCATCCTTCCTTCCTTCCTTCCTTCCTTCCTTCCTTCCTTCCATCTTCACTGCCTCTGTCTGTATTATGTGTTTCATTAAGACCCCTGTGTTCCCATTGGGTATGATAGCTGTGCTGTAAACAGAAAAAAAAGATCAGTTTCCTCTGTGTTTGTCTTCAACACGCTGGCGTTTGGAAGATGAAAAGCATGAGAAGAGATGACAGCGGATTTTAAGTGTTACGCGTCGCCTTAGCAAAACACAGGGGTGTTTCTACTGAATGGAGCCATGTTCACTGTAATTGTCTGTGACGTCTTTTTGTTGTTCTTCACTCTCGGCTTAGCTGCTGTTGTTTTCATGTTCTGATCAAAGGATTTCCATTTGCAGACTTTCTTCTCTTCCTGTTCTTTTTTCCTTCCTTTCACTTAGCTTTTTTTTACGCTTATAAACACCACCATGCTCTCCCATGTAATCTCAAATGCAAACAAAGCATTTTACAACATTTTTCTGCTTCTTCTTTTTTTTTCTCACCACCAATTTCCTGGAGTCCTGTTTACCATTTATCTTTTCTCTTCCACTTCTTTCTTCCACTCGCCATATTTCCTTCTCTCTCTCTCTCTCTCTCTCTTTGTCTCTCTTTCACCCTCCTCTGTCTGTCATTGATCTCTCTCATTACTCATTAGCTGTTAAGTGGCTTTTTTGGTGTGGGACAAAAGCTGTGATGTGTGTGTGTGTGTGTGTGTGTGTGTGTGTTGGGTTTATTTAAACTCAAACTGACACATCCGTTGCTGCAGCACACAGTGTGCTTACACCTACGTCATTGTATCTGTCACCTACAGTATCTGTCTGTCTCTTTGTTTGTACTGATTTTTCTGTCTCCAGTTGTCTCTCCTGAACACTTCATATCTTTATCTTCATCTCAAACTGGAACTGAGAATCCTTCAGTTTAGATAGCATAGTTTTACTCTGCATTGCTGTTGACTTTGATATTTCTTCTTAATCATAACACACATGCCATGCTATTTCATTCTCTGTCTCTCTTTCTCAGATGCACACACACGCACACAAGAACTCGTCCCCAAATCCTCATACGTGCGTTTGTTTCCATGGATTTATGATGTGGATGAAAGGAAGGGCATTAGTTAATATTGATGAGTGCTGCCACTCAGTCCTTCTCACTGAGGCTCACTTAGAGATGAGAGGCATGACCTTTACACACACACACACATGCACACATGCTTACACACTCACATGCACATACACACACACATACACACAAGCTGAACAGAGCAGGAAAATAAAAATATTCAATTTGTGCATTGTTGTATTATTAAAGTTGAACTCTTCCCACACTGTGCTTTTAATTGGTCTTGGCTAACATCATGCTTCTTTGCATCGGGGTAAAAAACTGGGTTTGCTCATTGAGAATGCCGAGATCCTCCCAAACCTCAAAGCCAGTGTCGGCCCTGAACCAATTCATCCCTAATGGCCCATTGGTATTCAGCAAGGGTAATAGATTCCGAGGTAACCAGCAGGTAATTCATCACACTTACAAATAGGAAGAGACAGAGTAGGAAGCAAAAAAGCTATTAAACCGATCAGAGCTGGAACAAGGCTCATATGAAGAGAGAAAAGCTCTCATGGAAATAGAGGAAAATAATTAATTATGCACTCACTGGTGATTATCATGGGGCCAGATAGATCCAGAGAGGCACATATGAACACATAAGCCCTGACACACACACACACACACACACACACACACACACACACACACACACACACTCAGAAATGCAGTTGAAGTCATCTAACCTTTACGCTAGACAGAGAGATGGCTGCTGTGTATGTTTGGACGGGCTCTTGTTTGTGTGTTTACAGGTCCTTAGAGGTCAATTTCTTTCCGACAGCGTTGGTATTTATCTCCTTAAGCTCGCTGGTTTACCTGGGTGTGTTCATGCGTGTGTGTGTCTGTGTTTTCAAAAGTCACGTCACGGTTTGCCCACTCGCATTCATTCTGGCTCTTCTTGCTGAGGTAGTTGAGTGCATCAAATAACACACACACACACACACACACACACACACACACACACACACACACACAATCGATCTGGCCCTTCAGACAGTCACAGTGATGGATGGACACTCCCTCGCTTCTATTTTTACCCCTGAGCACACTGTGTGTCTGCCTTCTTATCTTTGCAAAGTATAGAAACGTGAAGAAAATCCTTGCATCATAATACAAACCGCTAACCAAGTCTGCATGCACGTCTTTCTGTCTGGAGGATATTTATAATTGTATGCATTGCTGATATATTTACATATATAACAAGCGATGACTAGTGTGTTTTGTTCACCCTGGTAGCAGCTCAGCAGGTTTTTCCTTTCCGAGCCACATCTTCTTCGTTCAGCCTTCTGACTCTCCTACTTCTGAGGCAGCAGTGAGCCACAGCACCACATGGTACCACTTGCTGCCTCACAAGGAGGCTCCTGAGCAGTTTTCCTTCTCTAATCATACAGAAACATGTCAAAGCAAAACAAGATCAAAGCTGCAACTCTCTCGCACTTGGGTATGCAGTTAGTATCCAGTATGCAGTTAGCTCTGCTGAATGTGTCTTGTTGTGCTTCTATACGGATACAGTAGGCAAATTATTAATGTTTTCTTAGAGTAAAAACATGACTTCATATGTACAGCATGCAATAAGAGGATTATATATTAAAGTTGATCAATTGATAACCTGTATTAAAAAAAAGAACGGATAACCAAACTACCACCAACCAATAAAAATCAATATCTAAGCAAATATTACACACACAAAGCATCATTAACCCTCCTGTTGTCCTCGAGTCAAGGAAGGAAGGGAGGAAGGAAAGAAGGAAGGAAAGATGGAAGGAAGGAAGGAAAGATGGAAGGACTGAAGGATGGAAGGAAGGAAGGAAGGAAGGAAGGAAGGAAGGATGGAAGGGAGGAAGAAGGAAAGAAAGGAGAAAGTAAGGATGGAAGGGAGGGAGGAAGAAAGAAGGAAAGGAGGAAGGAAGGATGGATGGGTGGATGGAAGGATGGAAGTGAGGTAGAAGGATGGAAAGAGAGAAGGAAGGAGGGAAGAAAGGAAGGGAGGAAGGAAGGGAAGGAATGACAGAGGAAAGAAGAAAGGGGGTAGCAGGTAGAAAGGAAGGAAGGAAGGGAAGGGAAGGAGGGAGGGAGGAAGGATGGAAGGGAGGAAGAAAAGAAGGGAAGGAAGGAAGGAACAGTCAAAACAGATGGGGTCAATTTGACCCGGGAGGACATCACAAGGGTTAAAGTGTTGAGAGTTGTAACTCTCAGACATCATGTCCAATTGTCTATTTTTAGATGTGTATTTTATAGCAGATATGTTTCCCCATGAGTTCTCACAATTACCCGATCTCCGAATACCCCCAAGCTCCCGAGCTCCCACAGAATCAGTGCCAATAATTGTAAGCAACCATTTCCTGAAAGCTATCATGCATTTGGAACAACAAACTAAAGTCCTTTTTTTTTCATTGCTGACCTTTCTGAGCCTTTAGAACATGAATTTGAGGCGAAAGGACAAGCTGTAGTTAATGATCACCATATTTTCTCCTTTGACCCTCGCTAAAAATCATGTCTAATATTAGTGGAAATATATTTCTCCCCCTCCGGCTGTGACATTGGCAGCATTAACACTTCAGGACACTACAGCTCTTCATTATGTCCCTGACAGTCCACTATGATTCCTTTCAATGCAAAGCCAATCAAAACAGCCTCCAGACAATAAAAGCATAATCTTGAGACGAATACAAATGGAAATGATATGAAGTGGAGTGTTAATTAATAGCAGCAGAATCACCCCAATATTATGAAAACGCACACGCATGTCAAGATAATCATGTCAGATACGTGTGATAATGACAGTAAAGTTGAAGTCATTGCTTCTATCATGCCTCCAATTAGAGAGGCACTGAGCTGGGAAATATAAACTAACTGCTAACTGAGGCTCCACATTATTTCTTGTGTAATGCAGAAAGAGTTCAAAACAAGGTCAAAGCCCTCCCATATGGGGCTTTTTAGTTGCAGGAGTCACCAGAGGCTGTTTACTAAATGGGATCACCAACTGCCTGGAGGACAACGCTGCTATTTAAAAAAAAAAAAAAAAAAAAAAACTGCCTCTAATTTTCTAAAGGTATATGGCACTGTTCACTGCCTAATGAAAAACTGTCCAACTGTGCCACCCATGACTCATATTTTAACTCAATGTTCAATTCTAGCTTTCTATTTCAGGCCTGTATGTGTCCATCTGTCTCAGGATTCAGGAACATACTGCACTTTCATTCAAGTAGCTAAATACCCTAACCCATTATCAGCTATTATAGTCTGTCCAGGTAAATGTTCCACTCTGAAACCCTTGATTTGCAAGAGATATTAAAGTACAGTTAGAAATTACACCTATTGTATATTCACATAGGTAAGTGTTTGTGGATGTCAGTTACTTTCCTTGGTTTGAGGACACATTTGATTATATGGCAGCTTTCATACAGGTGAATCAGAGTTGATCCATAGGCTGATAATAATACTGTAGAAAATAAGAAAATAAGAATGATAAAAAATAATAAATGAGAGAATATAGAGATAAAGTTTATTAAAAGTTGGAAGACAAAAAATAGGTTAAAATAGATTAGAAAAACACAAAAAAGGGAAAAAATTGAATTAATTTAAAGAGGTATGGTTTGATAAAGCTAGAAAAAAATCAGGATTTATTTAAAAAAAAGCTAAAGACAAAAATAAAAATAAAATATAAAATAATATAAATAAAAATGTATATAAAAATAAAATAAAGTAAAACAAAATCAGATAAAATACAATAAGATAAAAAAGAATAGAACAAAATAAATAATAATAAAAATAACATAAAATAAATAATAATTAAAAAATAAAATGAAATAAAATAAAGGACAATTAGTAATACTAGGTTATACAAGTATTTAAATGGAAAGCTGCTAATAATGATGATTGATATTGATATTTGTTTTGCGTGTATGACTCTCTCTTCAATATTTTAAATAAACTCCACCCTTGACACAACATTTCAGTCATACTGCTAAACTTATGTTTCTCTTTCTTTCTGTCTTTCCTCAGAAAAGGTTTTTGGTGTTTGTAAGGCAGTAGGTGAGACTCGGAAAGAAATATGTAGGTCGTGTCTGCTCAAGGATGGGAGAAGAGGTGCTAGAGAGGGAGGGAGAGGAAGAAAAAGACCTTTCAGCCCCCCCACCCCACCCCCTTAGGAGATACAGTTTAGTATATGTGTATGTATGGACAGATCTGTATTTGTGTTATCTGTTGCCAGTTTTATCTCATCACATCTTCCTGTGCAGTGCCGTGATAAAGTATACAGTCTGTGCAATATAACACATATTGTTGCCTGCTTGGTATTATAGTATAATAATGTTGTAGTTGTGTGTAGTGTATGCAAGAATGTAACGTTGATAATAGAGTTTGTGAGACAGTGACAGAGTTATAGTTACACTCACACAGACAACAAGCATCTACTACAGCAATCAGCGCTGGGTGGGAATTATTACACTGTGTCTTATTGTGGCATGCGTTATACAGATTGTGAATTATTGGCACTGATGCACACGTACTTAAATTCTCTCTCCAGCTCAATCATTCACACAGCTATAGACACACATATACACATGTCCCACTCCCTTCACTCATTCTCCCAGAGGCTCTATCCCTCAGAAACACACACACACACACACACACACACACACGGTCATACGCTCGAAGGGACGATAGGATGATAGTACAGATGGCATACTAGAGTAATATTCTCCATATGGGAAGGTAATATAGTCAGAGCAGCCGCCTGGGGAGATGGAGAGAGGGAGATTAGATCTGCAGGGAGAAAAACAGAGAGTTTGTGTTGTAAATGGCATCAGGATCGTACTGGACTGAATTTAGTAATGCAGGATAGTTATGATATATTATAATAAATGTTGTTACAATAAAAAAAGAGTTGTCAGTGTCCATTAAGCTATATTATCGTTATATTTTGAATCAGTGTCAGATCATGTTTTTATGTTGACCTCTGTGTTGTTATCAGATTTACCATATACAGTATAGGATAGGCTTTATAGTAGGTTAGAGCACCTGGATGTGTGCTGTGAATATTAATAATAAATGTTTTGCTTTGTGCTTTGATGTTTGATGGACATGGTGTAACTATAAATAAGGAGAGACAGACGTGCAGTAAGAAGTGTTCAAACAATGGTCGGGCAAGCAGGTTTAAACCCTGGAGAGTCTTGTCAAAAATAATATATAATAAGCAACTGAGGTACCTTAAAACTGAATGATTGAATTAATACACTGTAGCACTACAGCTATAAATTGATATAGTCTCACAAGCATAATATGCCACATAAATAATGAGAAGTCTACAGTATAGGGCAGGGAGGTTTTATTTTGAAGGTATGAACACAGATGAACAGGATCAGCACCATGGACAGCGCTTGTGACAAACATCAACTCTATTGGGCTTGTTATGGAAATTCTGTGCTCTTGGTGAAGAATGAAATAGAGACTTTCGTCGGCCAAGACGGTTTTATTTTCTTTGCAAAGAAAAGGTCAATCAACAAGCGAGCGGTTTCAAAATGAAGACCCCGAGCATGGGGAAACTTGAACATTTATACCTGAGGGAAAGGCCCACCTCTGGGGTGTGTTTAACGTCCTTTGTCTGCTGTGGGGTCGGCCAGTTACCTATGGTGTGATTCCACACTTTTTTGTCTTTCGCAGGTATCGGCACTGACCCCCTGGAGTGTGAAATTAAGAGGTCTAGACAACATAGTTTAAAATACACAAGGGTTTGAATGGGTGTCTCAGGTAGTAGAAATGCAAAGGAATTTAAAAGTCTGATATCTTGGTGAGAAGGTGGGAGGTTGGGTATTTTACAAAGGAGTTGAAATTACAATTACAGACCTAATGGACATGAGTTTTAGACAGGATCAGCACCATGGACAGCGCTTGTGACAAACATCAACTCTATGTGGCCCAATGGATATGAGTTTTAAGTCAAATATCTAAAGCACTTAATTGGATGTGAATACAGAAATATTAGATTAGTCATTACCTCAAATTTCCATGACAATAGTCTTTGTCCCCTGCAGGGATTTTATGTGGCTCAACCAGATCCATTTCATAGTGGCATTGACTTCAACTTTTAAAAAATGACTGTAGAGCTACGTCAAATTACATGTTGCTAACTTGCTTATTGCTGTAATAGAGCTACATGATTTGTGTATATGTGTGATATAGAAATGTGTGTAATAAATTCACATAATGGTTTTTGTTAATGGCCTCATGTTTTGGTTTATTATAGTGTGTATATATATAATAGTGGGGCATTAAATAAGTGTTGACATATCCTATTGCAATTACAGGCTGTAGAGGCCACATGCAGTTAATATGTAGAAATGAAGGGTAACCTAATTGGATTAAATGTTTTGCCTCATATAATCATTAAACATGATTATTAAACTGAGCTTTTATATTTTTTATGGTCTGATGAATGCAGTGATTCTGTTTGGCATGGTGCAGCATGAACATGGTACACTTCTGATCTTTTAAAACCATCCAGAGCATCTTGACCCCTGAAACTTAGTCCTGATTAACAGCTTCATCACCATGAGAGCTCATCATTAGACCTTTATCACAACGAGGAAGGATTAGTACTGCTGCTTTACACCGTTTGTATTTAACTCATTAACCCTCCTGTTGGTTGAGTCAAGGAAGGAAGGGAGGGAGGGAGGGAGGAAGGATGGGAGGAAGGAAGGAAGGAAGGAAGGAAGGAAGGAAGGAAGGAAGGGAGTTAGAAGGAAGGAAAGGAGGGAGGAAGGAAGGGAGGAAGAGGGAAGGGAGGAAGAAGGAAGGGAGGAAGGAAGAAGTAAGGAAAGGAGGGGAGAGGAAGGAAGGGAGATAGAAGAAAGGAAAGGAGAGAGGGAGGAAGGAAGGAAGGAAAGAAGGAAGGAAGGACAGAATGACAGAAGGAAGCAAGAAAGGTAGGGAGAAAGGAAAAGAGGAATGGAGGAAGGAAGGAAAGAAGGACAGAGGAAAGAAGGAAGGGAGGAAGGTAGGGGGTGGAAAGAAGGAGAGAGGGAGGAAAGAAGGACAGAAGGAAGGGAGGAAAGAGAGATGTACAGACGGAAGGAAGGAAGGAAGGAAGGAACAGTCAAAACAGACGGGGTCAACTTGACTCGGGAGGACGACACAAAGGTTAAACTGGCAAATTTGGCTTCATGACACTTCTGCATAATCTGATATAAGAAATGAAAACTATTTTAACTAAGCCAACAATCTGACCCAGTCATACACTCACAAACAAATTAACTTCCTGCTTTGCACATTACCTGCATGTTTAGAACTGAACAAACTGGGAAATGTCTGTTTAATTGAAGTCATCAACAACATGATTCAGTCTCTAAAAGGAATACTTCATATCATCACTTTCCATACTCCTCCAAATTGCTTCCTGTTATGTAGAAACAACTCTAAAAGACTAGAGGGTATAGTTTGTAGGTTCTTTTTATAGAGCAATAATCTATATTTCATGAAATGACTTCTGCGTTCTGAGCTCTGGACTTTTTGAGTGTTTGGCTGCTTTGGATGATGGATACAATGCTGCCAGCCGAGAAAGAAAATACCGAGAGATACGAGAGGAAGACATACTGAATAGACACATTATACACAATCCACATATCAAGCTTGGGAAACGTCTCTTTTTATTAATTGTAACAAGACTGGATATTTTCTTCCAGGCATTGTATCGCAGTGAATTGCCATATTCACTGAATCTTTGTCCAATATTTGTGTCCCTGCGTTTGTGCTCATCCAAGCATCCATCGAAGCGTTTGTTCATATCCCGCACATGCCTTTGCACATTTTTCTTTATATTTCATTTTGTGTGTGCAATTATCTGCCCTGTTTGTTTGTGCTTATCTGCATGCAGACAGCTTAGCCTGAAGAAAGAGAGAGACTGAGTCATTATCAAACAGAGCTCCTGGAAGCCTGATGTGCAGATAAAGCCCTGAATGTGTATCTGAACATGTTTAATTGTGTGTGTGTGTGTGTGTGTGTGTGTGTGTGTGTGTGTAGAGTATGAGATCAGTGCTAGATGTACATAGTGTGACTGTAGTTGACCGAGGCCAGTCTATGAGTCTTTGGTCTAATATGATTAACCATGTCTATTAACCCTCCTGTTGTCTTCAGGTCAAGGGAGGAAGGGAGGAAGGGAGGAAGGAAGGAAGGAAGGAAGAAGGAAAGAAGGAAGGGAGGAAAGAAGGACGGACGGACGGAAGGAAGGGAGGAAGGAAGGAAGGAATGTGGAAGGAAAGAAGGAAGGAAGGAAGGAAGGAAGGGAGGGAGGGAGGGAGGGAGGGAGGTAGGGAGGAAGGAAGGAAGGAAGGAAGGAAGGAAGGGAGGGAGGGAGGGAGGAAGGAAGGAATCAGGAAGGAAGGGAGGAAGGAAGGAAGGAAGGAAGGAAGGAAGGAAGGAAGGAAGGAAGGAAGGAGGAGAAGAGGAAGTAAGGAGAGAAGGAAGGAAGTGAGGAAAGAAGTGAGGGAGCAAAGAAAGAGGGAAGGAGTGGATGAACAAAGGAAAAATTAAAGAAAGAGGGAGGAAGGAAGGAAAGAAGGAACAGTCAAAAGAGATGGGATCAATTTGACCCGGGAAGACGACACAAGGGTTAAAAAACAAAAAGATAAAAGTACCCTCCAAAAATGGATGTTAGTTTGAGAATGATTAGTTATGTATAGATAAGGAGAAAATGTGTTGTGTAAACTGGGCTAATAATGAGTAAGCTCTTGTTCAGCAGATTTGAGAAATATTCTGCTGACTCAACATTTTTCCATCACCATCATTTTCCAACATTTTTTTTGTTGTTTTTCTTGGTTTAGTTCATGTTCCAAAACCAATTACATATATTTCTAATTCACACTATGCATATTGACTTCTGATGTTTAAAAAAAAAAAAAACCTGATTAGAATTTCCTTTTTGACTATTTCTCTGTCAAGGATAAATCTGTTTCAAGAAGCTTTTTAACTTACCTAGGACATTCTGCTGCTCTGCGTCTGATGAACTTTTCTCATTGTGTTCATTGAGCAAATTCTCATCATTAGATTCCTTACCAAGGAATAAAATACATGAATAAGTGAAAAAAATCAACAGCCGCTACAGCTGTGTATTGAGACTTCTGTTTAAGGTGACCACAAATATTGCGCAATAGCTGCACTGTAATTATACATTTTGCCATCCTAGTATGTGCATGTGCATGACTATATAGAAAGAGAGTCTGCTTATGGTTTATTTAACTAATTCTGTAAAAATGGAAAAATAATGAACATCAGGATTTACTGTTCTTGCACTCTCACCTCTCTTTAATTACATGAACACTGGGTCAGCTGGATTCATCACTGCTGCTCACTGTCAGTCTTTTGTATTTCTTCTTCATCTGTCTTTATTCATACACTATATGTATTTTTTCTGTTAACATCTCATAGCTCTTTTTTTTTACTATAATAGATTGCTGACTTTGTCTTTCATAAAGGTATTCATAAGAGATTCCACTAGCGTACATTTTCCACCCACTTGAGAGTTAGTCTCTGTTACACTGCTGGAGCTGTCAATGCTCTAAATATCATTTTTCATAGAGGATTCCTATCATGCTATTTCTGAAAAGCTAAAACTTTATGATTCTTTTTGAAGCTATTGAACAGTTGAGCCATAGCTGATATCAGATCGTAGTCATGGCAACATATGTGATGTGTAAATGACGGGTTATATTGTCCAGTACAGAAGCAGATACCACGAATAATTAGTTTTCTGATCAATTAACCTTTGTGTCGTCCTCCCGGGTCAAATTGACCCTGTCTGTTTTGACTGTTCCTTCCTTCCTTCCTTCCTTCCTTCCTTCCTTCCTTCCTTGCTTCCTTCCTTCCTTCTTACATTCCTTCCTTCCTTCCTTCCTTCCTTCCTTCCTTCCTTCCTTCCTTCCTTCCTTCCTTTCTTCCTTCCTTCCCTCTCCTTCTTTCCTCCCTCCCTCTCCTTCTTTCCTCCCTCCCTCCCTTTTTCCTTCCTTCCTTCTTTCCTTCCCTCCTCCCTTTTCCCTTCCTTCCTCCCTTCCTTCCTTTCCTTCTTCCCTTCCTTCTGTCCTTCTTTCCTCCCTCCCTCCTACTTTCATTCCTCCCTTTCCTACCTTCATTCCTCCCTCCTTTTCTTCATTCTTCCTCCCTTCCTTCCTCCTATCCTTCCTTCTTCTTCCGTTCCTAACTTCATTCCTTGACTTGAGGACAATAGGAGGGTTAATCTGCCTACTTGTTTAGATTTATAGATTTATCATTTGTTCCTCTAAAGTATCTGTAAAATGCCTGAAAATGGGTAAAAATGTGACATGAAAAGCAGAAGGGTCTTTCTGTCAATTAACTAATTAGTCAGTTAATCACTTCCAGGTGAATTGAAGCACTGGCAAGCCTGAAAATATGTGCAAATCTTTGTGCCATGTGCCTAAGTTGGGTCTTTATTTTCCACAGAAGCACTAAAGTAAACTCCAGATCTGTGCTTTATTTTCTTCTAATGTCTTTGAACTTAACTAGCAAAGCCTCGTCTTGCATTCACATGGCTGCACTTATTCATTTATCAGAAGCCTCTCTTCTTTTTTTTAGGTTCACTGACCCATAATCAGCTCCACTGGAGCAATAGAGATTGAAGGCCTTGTTCAAGGGCACCTCAACAATGTTTGTTGGGAGAAGTTGTAACACCACTGAGTCACTGTTATCCCCCTGACCAAACTCTAAGCAGCCCTCCCCTGGTCACAGTCTGTATTCCTCTTAAAATCTACCCAAACCTCCCCAACTGGGCTTTCTTTGACATTTCATCGTGTTTTGCATGGCTAATTCATTAGTTACTGCAGCATTTTGATGGAATACTTTATAATAATAACCTTAGGTTTCCTGGTCTCTTGTGGCAGTAAGTGCTTGTCCATCACACTGAAATACACTCTACCTGCTCACTCATTGTAATTCTCCAGATGGCAACCTAAGAAAAAGGCTAAAATATACACTGAGATGTTTTGTAATGGGAAGGGGGGGGGGGGTTGAAGAGCATGAAGTAACCTTTAGGGATGTAAGACTTTTGGCAATTCATTATCCCCTTACCTAGAAAGGGCAACATAAAACTGCAATCATAAACCGAGGACAGCGTTCAAAATAGATTAGGTTCACAGTTATTTTTTAGAGGTCAGGTAAACCGCTTATGTGGGCAGCCGGAGAATTTTCACAGCAACATTTTAGCAACATTTGTGGAAAGAGACTAGAAAACGCTATCTGTCCTACATGTGCTTTTTGCTTTGGTAAGGCTTACATACAGTAGGGGTGTAGCTCTGTTAGCAATGAGCATGTGTTGTCAGGTCTCATAAGAACATGTGTTTGTTTAATAATGAATTTTACACACTACATGCAATTGATGCTATGAAGGGAACTAAAGTTATGCTGGAAATATACTGTATGAGCATGCAGTGTTGGACAATAAGGCACAATGTGTGTTCATGTGTGTGTCTGTTAAGCTTTCATCAGCAGAGGTTGACTCTTTGTTTGGGGACAAGGACTGTTCACTGTGCTGCTGCCCTGTAGTTACACTCTGGGACCGAGCTGCAGATACTCACTAGAACAAGGAGAGGAAAATGTCTAGTTCCTCACATACTTCCTCTGTCTGTACATCTCTATGACTCTCCTTCTCTTGCTTTTCATTTTGCAGGTGTGCTTAGGACATCTAATATATTGTTAGTCAAATGAGCTAAAAGTTCTAGGAGATAGATTCAACAACAGACACTTACTTAAATTGGGGGTACTGATGGTCACCAATTAGTGTATTGTATGCATATTATCTAAAAGCCAAATCAATCTCAATGTTTGGTAAACAGAGAGTTAAGTAAGATAAAATGTCAAAGTTTGAGCAGCATTATATAATAATAATAATAATAATAATAATAATAATAATAATAATAATAATAATAATGCATTTTATTTGAAGGCGCCTTTCAAAGCACCCAAGGACACCTTACAAGGCACATATAACACCAGTAACTGTATAACAACAGTACATCAAACAACCATATACCATCAATGATCTGGTATTCCCTCTTGAGAATAAATTAGGGGTTCTAATTTAGGGATTTATAGTCATATGTTATGCCTTCAATTACATGTAACTGATATGTTATAATATGATAGATGCTTTCTGTTTATAAAGTTGTGATTTCTATTTCCTAAAGTGTCCATTAAAGGTAATAAATACAGTAAGTCATTTTTGAACCATAAACTTTGTTGATCTTGACCTGTGACAACTTTTAGCTACAAAGCAAATACAATGCAGGAAATGTAGTAAATAAATCATCAAACTAAATATTATATTGCTTATGCATCACTTCCATATATGACATGTAATGAAGTGTATTTCTCCTCATCATTACCAGCAGTGATGTTACAGCCTCACAAAGAGAGTAAAAAAAACACCAAATGGATCAGTGGACACAAGAGCAGTGACACTTCTGAGAGGAGAATGGCTGGCTGCACTTCAAACAGCTGATGTATTGTGTTTGAACATTAGATCTGTACCAAACACATCAAACACTGCTGTATTCTCCCCAAAATGTTGCAGATTTTTTTTAACCAACATTACAGTATGGACTTTCCTGAAAAAGGTGGTCCAACCCAGTTATGTGGTCAACAGGTGTGCTGCACGAAATGTCAAAAATGTATTTCTAGTTTGGAGTTTCAGACCCTTTAATTAATTTTCACAAGTTGACTATTTACTATATAATCAATTAGCAGAATTCAGCAGATTATGCAAAGATTAGTCAGTGTTTGCTTGTTTATTAGTGTCATCTGTCATCTGAGGCTCATTTCACTCATTGACGACTACGTTAGCATTGTAGGTATTACCAGGCAAGTATTCTTTAACCCTCCTGTTGTCCTCGAGTCAAGGAAGGAAAGGATGGAGGGAGGGAGGGAGGAAAGGAAAGGAAAGAAGAAAGGAAGGAAGGAAAGGAGGGAGGAAAGGAAATAAGGAAGGTAGGGGGGAGGAAAGAAAGAGAGAAGGAGGGAGGGAGGGAGGAAGGAGGGAAGGAAAGAAGGGAGGGAGGAAGGAAGGGAGGAAAGGAAAGGAAAGAAGAAAGGAAAGGAGGGAGGAAGGAAGGAAAGAAGAAAGGAAAGGAGGGAGGAAGGTCGGGGAGGGAGGAAAGGAGGGAGGAAAGGAAAGGAAAGAAGGAATGTAGGGGGGAGGGAGGAAAGAAGGAAGGAGGGAGGGAGAGAGAAAGGAAAAGAGGAAGGGAGGACAGAAGGAAATAAGGAAGGTAATAGGGGGGAAAGAAAGAGAAGGAAGGGAGGAAGGAGGGAAGGAAAGAAGGAAGGAAGGACAGAAGGAAGAAAGGAAAGGGGGATGGAGGGAGGACAGAGGGAAGGAAGGAAGGGAAAAAAGAAGGAACAGTCAAAACAGACGGGGTCAATTTTAGTGTCATCTGTCATCTGAGGCTCATTTCAGTCATTGAGGACTAAGTTAACATTGTAGGTATTACCAGGCAAGTATTCTTTAATTATTAAGTTGTTGCTATTGGTAACCCAAACCATCTGTCTGAGACAATCTGTGTTTATCCAGGCTGGAGCTCAGCAGTAGCCACAGTCTGGTGATTGGTTTTGACAGAATGCAATTTTGGTCACCATTTTTGGACATTTGGCTGCTCTTTTTTTCACAGTCGCATTTGAAATGTTTTGTTTTGAAAAATTATTCAACCAGAGATTTGATTGTCTGTCCACATGAGCTCTTGGCATAAGTGGGTTTCCTTTTGGCTTTTGATTTCAGTGTGAATCAAGCAGCTCGGCCTGATTATAAAGCGCCTTGTCATTAAATGTGTTGCCATGTCTGCAATATGTTTACTTCCCTGATTGTGCTGTATTATACTAGTGCATTACTAGTTTCTATAAAAGTATGTGTATGTATGTGGGTAAGAGTTCCTGCACTCTGCTGCTGTCTATACTGCACAGTTCAGAAGTATATGCAGCTAATTACCAAATGTCATTAAATATTGAAGCAGAAAAGTCAAACAATACATCACATAAGAATCTGTTCATGTACAATACATCCATAATAATAAAAAAGCATGTCGTGTTTCACTGATCCCAGTTCAGAAAAGCTATCTTTACCTCTATCAGCAGGTCAGCTGTGGAACAAAGCATTCAGTGACTGTGGGAAATATCAGCGCTGAACTGGTACAAATATAGACAAATGCGATTTGGTCCTCCTAATTAAATAACAGTCTTGGGCTCATTTCCAACAAACACCCCCTTTTTTTAAATCTTGGAAGTTAACTCAGCAGATGCTTGGGTACTAATCATGGTTCGTACTGTTGCTATGAGACAATATGAGACGACTGTAAGCACAGAGCTCTTTGGATAAAACTGTTTTATTTTTTTTAACTTAAATCACACTGGCACATTCTTGTACAAATATTCCCAGCTCTTAGCACATGAAGCAGCAGCAGCAAAGACAACTTCTCCACTCACAGTAGCTATGTGTGCATACTCACTGCACACTTCAAAGATAAATGAAATGTGCATTAATTAGCAAAAAAAAAGGAAAAGGCTATTTAATTAAAATGTAATTGTGCATACCTGGTTAATTTGTTCAGTTGTTTTAATTGTACAACATATGTAACAAAAAAGCTAAAATGTCAATTTAACCTTCCTGTTGTCCTCGAGTCAAGGAAGGAGGGAAGGAATGATGGAAGGGAGAACGAAAGAAGGAAAGGAGGAAAGAAAGAAGGAAAGATGGAAGGATGGAAGGAAGGAATGATGGAAGGGAGGAAGGAAGGAGGGGAGGAAGGAAGGAATAATGAAGGGAGGAAGAAAGAAGGAAAGGAGGAAGGAAGGAAAGATGGAAAGACGAAAGGAAGGACAGAAGGGAGGAAGGAAGGAAGGAAGGATGGAAGGAAGGAAGGGAGGAAGGAAAGATGGAAGGACAAAAGGATGGAAGGGGAGAAGGAATGCTGGAAGGGAGGAAGAAGG